>NC_141930.1:22996986-23148501 GCF_057802395.1 Ceratotherium simum simum | reverse complement strand
CCACTCCTCTAATCCCCAAACTAAATAGAGTTCTCATTCTTCCTATCAGCAATTTTGTAACTATGGACCCTGCTAATTTTTTCTTGTTTTAAAAAGAAGCCTGTAACGGTATTCTGTATTTCTGAGGTTGTCTCCAGCTAAGACTGTTCAGGGCAGATAAAGAAACCTCCAAACAAGGAAAGACAATGGAAGCAACTAGTAAATTAACACATTACCGAACAACTGAAGATTTTATTAAAAATTTGTTTGTGTAAATGAATCCTTTTTAAATAAAAGGGTATTCTTTGTGTTTTATAAACTCAAGCATTAGAAAGATCGATTTCTAGTATATGGAGCTCTATTGCAGTTTATTCTGTTTATAACTCATTATTTTGGTTATTTTGTTCAGGTTAGAAACATTTCAACTTTCATACTGTTTAAAAGGTCTGCCTATATATGGAATTCTGTCTTTCCAAATAGCTTTCTAAGTATGTCTGCAATTTGCTGTTATTTATCAGCTGCCCAGAACAGTTCTATAAATATTTCATAGGTGTACAATAAAACCTCTTAAGATGTCAGAATCCGTTTTAGAAACTGAAATAATGTAATATTATATATGTTCAATAATATTCACTTTAATAGATTGGTTGGTCAATATCCTACATTTAATTATATTCATTTGGATCCATTTTACATATGCATTGTATAAGAAGCAAAGTATATCCTGTTGTGTGCCCACAGCCAATTCTCAGTAACAGGAAAGTAGGACTCGAACAAATAAGCAAGTAGTCCTCCTTTTATCATCTTTTGTGTTTGAAGTCCATCCCCTAATTGCTAGTTTCTCCTATGGGTAGAAAGCCGAAAGAAGAAAAAGAATAAACCTTCACAATTTACGTGTTGCATTATCAATCCCTTTGTATCATGGAGGCAGGATCCTTCTGTTGTTCATCATTCTAACTGCAGTACCTAAAATAGTCTCCTGCACGCAATGAGCTCTCAGTGTGTACTTGTAGAATGAGTGAATGGTGCCAACTATTGGTGCATTCTCTAAAATATGCCATGGAGGTGGGACAATATAAAGAGCCCTGCCTGAGGAAACAGAAGCGCTGAAATCTATTTTGTTTTCTGCCCCTTCTGGGGTCACCTTGACCAAGTCTGTATCTCAGGGTGTGAGATTCCTTATTTGAGGAACGGGGATAAAGCTGTCTATCCTGTCCCTCAGCGGGCATTACGTGGAACAAATGGAGAAAGCTCTGTAAACATCCAAAGAAGCAAAAGGACAAAAGAAAACAGAATGACTGAAGCAAAGGCAGATCTCTCGGTTTATCTCCGCAGTCCATGTGCCTCTCTGTTTACAGTCAGCTTTTAATTATTTCCGTTCATGAAGTGCAGCCAAGGCATGAATAATCCCAAGCACTTATGTTTGGCTTTGGAATTAACTTTGAACGTGCTCTGTGTAGCACTCTGAGTGTATTCTCACAAAATCATGAAATCACACTGTAGAGATCCAGTTCCATGGCATTGGCTTGGGGGTAAACTTGTGACAATCCATCTTCCTATGCATTAAAGGATGCTTGTTGGGTGCTCAGCCCTGTGACACTTGTGAGGTGAGCATCATAAACACGACACATTGTCCTTTGGCAAAAATTTCATTTGGTAGTGAGGATGTAGTGCAAGATTCTTCAGTAAACTTTGGAAACAGTCATTTGGTTTATTTGTTGCTTTACCTGGAAGATACTAGTTGAGTTTATCATTGGGGAACTGAGGCACTGGAATGTTCCGAGTTCTAATTTATCACTGCTTGGCGTATTATATGTAAATGAGGCTTACCCATTCAGATAACTTGATGGTGCAGTTTTGAATAAATGAATACATCACTGTGAAGCTATCGAGTCATATATTGAGTCTTTAAATAAGTACAGTATTCATAGCTTTCCTTCCACTCAGTGATTTATCATCGATGAAACATGGGTTTCTGAAATAGTGTTGAAATAATTTATTTGTTTTCTAGACTATGTGTTTGTTGATTTGGTTAGTAATTTTATCCTCCCTGTGCAGCAATTGGCTGGGAAACTATTCCTCGTAGCTTCAGGAAGTGAAGTATTACCTACTCATTTCTCTCCCTTATGCCTGCAGGCTACACTGTAATTCTAACCTGTCCTACTTTGCTATGGACATATTTTTAAGTGTCAGAATGTTCTGCATATTTACACTGGAGTGTATATCTGGAGGGGTTATTCGAGGCTCTTATAATGGAGCAGTGATGAGGAGAAAAGTGTGATAAAAAGTGAGAGGCCCAGCCCACTTGAGAGGCATAGCCCTGTAACCCCTCCTCCACGTGGCGTTCATCATTTTCTACCCACCAAGAGTCCATTCAGTCAGAAATCATTCATATCTCCATGGAATCACTTTGACACAGAGCTTGACTATGCCAAGGTCACAAAGTTAAATTAGTACCACGGCCAAGAGATGACACAAGGGGCTTCCACTCTACTTTATCTCCTGGTCCCTACTGAACAGGCTTCTGAGATGATTTACTCGTATTTGTCTCCCCCGTCCCCATGAGCAGCAATGACCCGCTCTGTAAGGACTCACCTGTAAGTCCTTCATGCTGCCTCCTGCTCTAACAAGGGAGGCTGAAGCTAGACCCGAGTTCAGATCCTGGCTCTGGCACTCACCAGCTGTGTGTTAGGGTAATTGTATGTACACACAACATTTTGTGAGGATTAAATGGGATGATACGTGAGAAATATCTTAGGGCCTTGCGTGTATTATACCCTCAATTTTTTAGTAGATTAATGTCACTGACGGGTACATTGCATCTCTGCTTTTGCTGCTGTTGTGACGACAAAGGGTTTATGAGACTGAGGTGCTCGGCATGGTCTGTTGTGCTGGGTGGAGATGGGAGGCTGCTTCTTTGTTGTCCTGTAGTCTATTTAGTCTATGCTGCTTTCTGGTCTATGCTGCTAAGGGTAAAGACAGATCTGGCCATGCAGTGGGCTGCATCCTCTCTGGCTAGCTGAATGCTTCAGAGGGAGGTCTGCCTGCTTAACTGAACTGGAGCCACTCCTGAAATGGTGTCATGGTTTGGGGGACAACAAGGTTTCCTGGACTGAGCACAAGAGCAGGAATCATGAGACCTGGGCTTTATGCTGGGTCCCAGCAATAATTTGCTGAGTAACCTTGGGCAAACCACTTCCCTTCTCTTCTTTCTATTAAAAGGAAATAATTGATTTTATGGCCACACCTCACAAAGATGTAGTGAAGATTAATGTAGACTATCTGGACTAGATTCAGAAGGAAACACCACAGAACACATAATTGGTTTTATAATCTATAATTAAGTATATACATAGTGAGGAGGTATCCACACGCAAATTATACATTAAAAAACTAGACCTTGCTTTTTTTCCTTTCTAAGAAAAGTAAAGAACATAATTATGCTTGGTCTTACATTAATAGAGATGGTGACCTGGATGGCATTATGGAAGCTTTAATGTGTCAGGCAAGTGTGATATCAAAACAGCTAGTGAAATGATTAAAGGTAGATCAGATAGTCCAGGGCTAAAGGCACAGTGCGATCAGTTCTTGATTCGCAAAGAAAAGAAATCTGTCAAGGGTAGTTAAAAATGAAGAGTTCAGTGTCTCAACCCAATTCTGGATGTGGGCATGTTATGGACAGGAGTAAATAGTCACTCAAACACTGCAGAACTGATATCTTGAAGTTTTCTTCCACGTCCTCCATGTCCACATCCCTCAGCCCTAGGAAGAAAAGGGATGAAGCTGGAGTGAGAGTAGCTGCCTGGTCCAGTCTGGTTGGGAGCTGGCCATTGGGCCCCTCTGGACATCTGGAGAGTTTCCTCTCCCTGCTTCTGTAGCCTTTCCCCACCCCATTCTGCCAATGGAACACCCTCACCAAACACTTCAGAATGGTTGATGTACACAAAGTATTTCTACCATCATCCTAGTGCATCTCCAGATACTCAGCACAGGCAATTTAGGAAGGTTAGAGCTCCAAAATTTAGGATCCTCACAGAAACATACTTGCATGATTCGGTTAGTTGAAAGCAGAGTTGAAGCACGTGTAGCATTCTTCCAGGCCGGTTAGCTTTTCCCCCTGGGTCAACAGGCTCATGCTACCATCTGGACCTTCCACTGTTTCTCTCTCTCCACCCCTTCTCAGGCACGCTCAGCTCTCCTTGAGCCGTTATGGCCGTTGAGGATGGTGATGCCCCTTTCTGTCTGAGCCACAGGCCACCACTTGGTTTCCGGCTAAAACTGCTCCTCTCACAGCCTCTGGACCTCCAAGTTGACATGTCACAATTTAACACATTGGGTTCATAAAAACAAATAAAATGGCACCTTTTCATTTTCTCTAGCTGATCTACTCCTCCTCACCAGCCTCCACTTACCTGAGCTGGGGCCAAGGATGGGGGAGAGGTAAATTTAGCAGTCTCACAGTTTATTTCAGCCTAGATCATCTCCATTGGCTAAAGAGTCTGTGGATGTAGTTTCACTCTGAAGAGACCAATTCGTCCCCACTGTCCCCTGCTCCTTCCCCAGATGGTTGCTGGCTGCAGGGGAAGCTTCCCATCCTCCTGATGTCAGAATAGGGGAAGGGGAGCTGGCCTCATGTGAGTCTTGGGCTGGTCCCCTGCACTGACTCTGGTCCTGGCTGTCCTCTGGCTGGTCACTGCTGAGACGAGGTGGATCCAGTCTTAAGTATGGAGTCCTGCCTGTGTTTCTGCTCAAGCCCTGGCTGGTGTAACTCCCGGTGTGTTCGCTCAGCCAGGCCATGCTCCTGGGGAGCCCAGCACCCCCTGCTGCTGAGCAGGCCCCTGTCCAGCTCTGATAGTGTCACCAACTAGGGGCCTGGAGAAACTCATAGGTGGGTTTGGAAGCAATTAACTGTTTTTCCAAGTTGTTTCTTTTCCTTTTGTATGCTAAGGAGATGTAACCACCAGCCATCCTGAAACTGACCAAGCCTCACCACAAGAGATATGCCTATTACCTTTGCCTTATTTTTAATGCAAAGATCTCTCAGGAGGAGCTCAGGTCTCTTTATGTGGAAGCATGTTCTCCAACTGAGCCTGTGCAAGCGAATACCCGCCTCTCCCTTTTGAATATTCATTCCGCAACCAAATAAAAATTCTTGCTTTCCTTTGTTCGGGGATGCCATGACTTTGGAAATGATTCCTCATGGCCTCCTATTTGCTGCAAATACACTTTAGTTTGTTAGACAACTTCCACTGATGTAGAGTCTTATTTAACTCACCAGGAGGCGAGCCCACTTAGTTCGGTATCAACAGTACAATTCACTCTGCAAGGTCATTTGTGAGTCTTGAGAGGCTGGTCCACGAGCCCTTGGATTCAGGGTCACTTAGCCTGTGCCAAAATGAGCCCCTCTGAGGCTCCCCAGCACTCATAACCACCCCTTACCCCACAAGAAACAGTAATTTCTGGTACCTTCTGTGCTACACCAGAGCCCAGGCTGGCTGAGGAGCACTACCCCACCCCCTTCCTGCCCAGACGCACTAAGCCGCCACATTTACTTGCTGTGGTTTCTGCAAATCACAGCCTTGGCCCTCAGTCTCTCCAGACAGTCAAAAATAGGGGTAAACAAAAGCATCTCAACTCAGATTGTCTGTCAACATTCTCATCGTTCCTGTAACTCCCTCCCAGCTAGGGATGAGGTCCACAGCATCTTTCCGAGCTTCTTTTGAAAGTGTATTTCTCCCGGACATCCCAATCATTGCTAATCCAGCTGTGACAGACTCCACAATTCTCTTTTTCCCTTTTGTTTGTAAGTTATTTTTGTTTTATTACTTTTCTCACTGGAGTTATTTTTTCCCCTTAATCATCAAATGGGCGTGATATACATTGGTCCTTGGAATCTTTTGAATCATTCATACAACAAATTTTTATTGAATTGAGCTTTGTTATTTGTGCTGTGAATAAAAAAGTTAATAAAATGTTCTGCTCTTGTTGTACTTACAATCTGGCAAACGGCCCAAAGTTGTTTTTATTTCACTTTTCATGAAATAATAGATTAGTCGGTTGATGCGTTCATGCAAAATTCTTTGGACACCTATTATGTACAAAGCATTTTGAGAGACATTGTGTGAATGTGTTTGGGAGACTATTCAGTGGTGAATAAATACTGTCTCTCTCTGCAAGGAATTGATAATCAAGTACTGGAAATAAACATGGAAAATCATGTATCTACCACAGAAGACATAAGTCAGTACTGTAATGGCTGTGCAAGCTAACTGCTGTGGAAATGTAGAAGAAGGAGCAATTCATTATGACTTGAAATATTCCAGAAGGCTTTGTCAAGAATATAGAGTTTTTGATGAATCCTTTAAATAATTTGAAAGGCCAAGATAAGGTGTTATATTTCAGATTTGAAAACAGAATGGGAGAAGTGAAGAAGGCATAAAAGTGCATGAGAAGGCAGAAGAAAGAGCCTGAGAGGCAAGTAGCCCTGGGTGGTTCCACCAGAGGGTGATTTGATGGATGGAAGAAGAGATAAAGTTGAAAGTGTCAGATTTGGAGGCTCCAAATGTCACAATGAGTTCAGGCTTTCTTTAAATGGTAGTTTTTGAGAAGAAGAGTGATGGATCTGGCCTGTGATTTAGGAAACAGAGTAAGGAATGGTTTGAAGCAGCAGAGAGACCAATTGGTTGCCTATCACAGAAATTCAGGCAGTAACTTCCGAGGGGCTGAGATGCAGAGGTAGGTGTAGAAATGAAAACAAGGGGTCAGGCATCAAAGACCTTGATAAAGGTCTTGACAGTATGGAATGGAATAGTTTAGTAAGTAGCTGAAGGAAGAGTCAAGTGTATCCAAGAGTTTCCTAACCAGAGTGTCTGGGAGTTAGATGGTGCTGGGGCAGGCGGAGATTATGAGACATACGACTACCTCCAAATATCCCATTTACATAACATCATATACTCATGACAATTCTAGGGTTACCCACCCATACAGGGGCGGGTTTACTATAGTTCCATGATACCAGAACTTGGACTCCCACATCGTAATCCTAACCAGTGCTTCCTATGTGATATTATCTGCCCACTCTTTTCCAATAAACTCATAAAACAGCCTCAGTGAGTGTGGTGGGACACTAATAGAAGAGGAAAAAAAGGTTCTGTGGACAACTCCAGTCAACCATGTGAACAACAGCATTTAACACTCAATCGGTCCTCCATAAGCGTTTACTGAATGGATGAATTGAAACAATACAAGAGAATCTTTGTAGTTGTATGGAGCTGCAGACATGGCCCTAAAAAGTATTGCAGAGGGTGGAAAAATTAGATCTTTGTGAGGATATCTGTCCTTTGCTGATATTTTCTCTATTTTCTTCATACATCTAGGCCATACACCTGAGCCCATGCATTCCCCTCCTGTTACATGTTCCATGTGCTTCTGTAAAGACAACTCCTCTATCTCCTGGTAGATCTTATCTCCTTTTTCCTAATAGAAGCTTTTACTCCTAAGACTGTCACTTCTCCCTTCAGAATCTTTCATTTTTCTTCTCATTGGATCATTTTGGTTAGCATTCAAAAATCCTGCAAGGGGCCGGCCCCGTGGCTTAGTGTTTAAGTGCGCGTGCTCCGATACTGGCGGCCCAGGTTTGGATCCGGGCGCGCACTGATGCACTGCTTGTCCGGCCATGCTGAGGCCGTGTCCCACATACAGCAACTAGAAGGATATGCAACGATGACATACAACTATCTACTGGGGCTTTGGGGAAAAAAAGGAGGACGACTGGCAATAGATGTTAGCTCAGAGCCGGTCTTCCTCAGCAAAAAAGAGGAGGATAGGCATGGATGTTAGCTCAGGGCTGATCTTCCTCACAAAAAATAAAAGCCTGCAATAGCTCTCATCTTTTAACAAAAACATTTCCCAGCCTCTTCCTGTTTGGGGCCAGCTAGAGCTCATTTCTCCACTCTTTATTAAAAAAAGAGTGTTTATACTCACCATCTAAACTTCCTCACATTTTGTTCTCTCCTGAACCCACTAAATCAAAACTTCTATGTCCCTCTCTCTGAAATTGCTCTCGTCAAGGTCACAACCTGTCTTGTGGGAAGAAAGGATAATAATCAATGATCTGTCCTCATTTCATTTGATCTCTTAATGACTTTTTATATAGCAGTCCCCCTTATCCACAGGGAATATGTTCCAAGACCCCCAATTCTGTACTATCCCCAAACTGCAGATAGTACAGAACCCTATATATATGCTATGTTTTTTCCTATACATACATACCTATGATAAAGTTTAGTTTATAAATTAGCACAATAAGAGATTAACAATAACAACTAATAATAAAATAGGACACATAACAATATACTGTAATAAAAGTTATGTGAATGTGGTCTCTCTCTCAAAGTTATCTTATTGTACAAATTTAATGCCTTTTCCATCTTAATTAACTAAGCACTTACCATACACTATGGCTGTAATTTTTGCAGTTTGAGGTGCAACAGCAAAACCAGCATGGATTTCTTTTTCCTTCTTCACAATTTCACAGATAGAATATCTCTTCTTACCATAGATCTTAGCAACCTCAGCATACAATTTTTTTTTCTTTCCTTATCCGTCAAGAACTTTCACCTTTTCTCTTAAAGGAAGCGTTTTACAGCTTCTCTTTGGCACATCCGAATTGCCAGCATCAATACTCTTGTGCTTTGGAGTCATTAAAGTAAAATAAGGGTTATTTGAACACAAGCACTGCAATACCACGGTAGTCGATTGATAAGCGAGGCAGCTACTAAGTGACCCACAGGCAGGTAGTGTGTACAGTGTGGATCTTGCTGGACAAAGGGAAGATTCACACCCCAGCAAGAGGGAGTGGGATGGTGTGAGATTATATCACACTACTCAGAATGGCATGCAATGTAAATTTACAAATTGTTGCTTTCTGTAATTTTCCGTTTAATATTTTCAGACCGTGGTTGACCACAGGTAACTGAGACCGCAGAAAATGGAACTGCCGATAGGGGGGACTACTGTATAGTTATCACTCTCTTATTCCCGATACATTTTTTGTACTGAATTTCCATGAAGCCCTAGGCTCCTGATATTACTCTAACCTCCCAGCCAGTCAATCTCAGTCTACCATGATGAATAATTTCTCCTTTTGCTATATTTTAAATCAGCCTTTCTCAACCAGAGCTTCCCAGAGCACAAAGCCCGGATACCCAAAGGCCTCCATTGATGTTACTTCTCTCTTATACATCTAAAATGGGTTAGGCGCCATCTTTGGGATGGAGAAAATAGGCATGCAAATCATTTTCTGTGATCTGTGGTTTAGATGAAGAACTCCAGTTGAGAAAGACTCCTCTAAATGTCATTGTGCCCTTTTCTCATCTTTGACTACGCTTACTACTTAGATGATTCCATGCCGATGTCACCCAAAATCTCTGTCTCTAAGACCCAACTCTCCTTTTAATTCTAGAGACTTGAAATCACCACTTGAACTACTTACTACTAAGATTTTGTGACTCCAAGTGTGATCTTAAGACTGGCACTCAGAACACCCAGGAACTTAGAAATGCAGACTCTCAGGCACTGTGCTAAGAGATTCTTGAACAAATTTCCCTTCTATGAGTCTGAAGCTCTTTTACAGCTTACTTCTTATTTAGTTATTATTTACTCTCTCACCGAGTTAAAAAAAAAAAAGACACACCAAATTGTAACTCAACTAAAAGAGAATTTACCATAGAGGAAATGAAGCTTAAGTTTCAGGGCCCCTCACTGCACAGGCCCCTTCCAGGGTGCTGGGTGGGGCCCTGGCAATGCCTCCACGTGATCACGGTTTAGTAAAATTTGCCAAAGTCATTTATTCAAGTTGTTTGAGACTATTGTCTCTTTTCACTTCCAGTTTTGTCACATTCCTGGGTGACAGGATGGCAATGGAGTATACATTGGCATTTTGGTCATTTGGCTACAGGGAAATTGAGTTGAGAATACATTCAGTTTTAGTTTAATAGGGTATATTTATGAGTTTCATGGATCATTCTTTGTGTAGCCTTCCCAGTGTAGGAATGGCTTCTAAGAACACTTGGATGGCTTACTGACCTCACTCCCAGCATCCTGACACAAAGGGGCAGGGCCAGCACTGTATCCTATGCAAAGGTGTCTATGTGCCTGACACTAAATGTCCATGAGTAGAGGAGGAAGAATGTTTGAAGTGTACAGAACTAGAAGCTAGTCTTTCAATCATTAAATAATAGTTGTTTTTTTAACAAAAATAATGCCAAATAGAATTAATCAAAATCTTGTGCTTGTAGGGCATAATTCTCCAAACAGTGAATACATGTGTGTGAGAAGATGCATGTTTTATGCATCTCAACTGTAAGTTTTTCTAAAAAAGTTTCATCAACCGTGCCAGAGTGAAAACAGAATTATCTTTACATATTCTGTATTTAAAAATGACCTAATTTTTTTTTGTCTTAAAGCAATCTAAGTCTCTACAACCAGAAAAAAGTAGGGACAAATTATTACAGAGGGTGTCGGGCAATAAATTCATTTAAAAAATATGATATTGGTGTGTATTATGTGACGTTTGTGGTTTTATCAGCTTTAAATATTTATCATTTTGTGATTTTTTCCCTCATACTAAATAATTTCTCATTCTAATTTTTGTATTTGTAATTATTTTTTCCTTACCTTGAAGAAGATCTCCTTAGTTCTTTAAACTTCAGGTCACAAAGAAACTGGTTCTCTCCCTGTCTAGCTTATTCCTCTGAAGAAAGTCCCGCCACTATCTCTGTCTGCCTTTCTCAGAAGGGCAATGTTTACATTATGGCATCCAATATACCTTGTAATGCTACCAAGTTCCTGTGAGAAAAGTTATCTAAAAATTGTGCTAGCTTGTGCTTTCGTATTATACCCAAGAACAGGAAGGGACTGACTCATTAAACCCACAGAATGAGGTACTGGATTTGATTGGGTGTCAGCACTGCCAATCATTTCTATCCTAAGAGGGGTTACAGGGAGATCTGATGCAGATGCCCAATTACAGTCTAAATCTCCCCTGTCCACCCCACCAAAAGAGGATCCAGTCAGATATATAAAAAATTTAATTCAGATCAAAAGTCAATTGCTGTATTGTTAGTGAGTGGAGAATAAAGTAGTGAGAGAAAAATAAAAGGCAGCATACCCCTTTCCATGTCTTGAAATTACCACTCATTGTTTATGTTAATAGAATCAAAAATTAAGCCTAATCCACAGAAGGCAATTGCCCCTGATTTTTGGCAAATGCCGGACACCGGTTTTGAGCAGCACAGTTTAGGTAGTAGCTCTGATTGGGAGTCATTCTTGATCCCTCTCATCCTCACACCCTACATACAATCCATCTCCAATTCAAAACAACTCGATCTTCAAAACGTATTGTGAAACAGACCAATTGCCGCCTTCACTATCTAAGTCATCTTTATCTCTCACCTGGGCTATTTCATGAGCTTCTAGCTTCCATTTTCACCATCCTACGGGTGCTTTCCCCATTGCAGCCAGAGTGATCTTTCTAAAAGGTACACCAGATCAGGTCATCCTGCCTGAAACATCTGGGACTTCCCTTCAGGATTAGAATGAACCTCAAACTACTTGCCTTCTTTACTGTCCTGCAAGATCTGCCCTCTCTTCCCCACCCCACCTCTCCAACCAGCCTCTTTCACAATGATTCATCCACATTTACCTTCAAGGAGTTTCTTCAAGAAGCTCAGCCCATTCTTGCCCCAGAGTTTTACCCTTGCTATTCCTTCTGCCCCCATATCTTCTCTGTCTTTCCCTACACATAATCTAGATCTCTGTTCCAACATCTCCATTAGAAGAAGATGACCTTGACCACCTCATCTAAAATCTAAGCCTCCACCCCCCTCACACACACACATACACAATCATATTGGCATTTTCACTTATATCCATCACAAATTGCATTTGTGTTTTCTTGAGGATTATTTGTCTCCCCCACTAGAACATAAACTACAAAAGGGCATGACCCTTGCTTTGTATCCCTGATGCCTGTGACTGTGCCTAGTCAGGGTTTTGCACTCAGTAAATACTTGGTGAATGAATGGAAGGATATTCTTAAAGACTTTCAAAACTTTTTGGTATTGTCCACTATAATACTGATAAAATAAAATCCACAAGGGAATTTTTTAATAGAAAGTAAATTATGTTTTGAATCTTAGAATTTAGACATTAAATGGAAGAGTAGAGAATACAAGACCAGAGCTGAAGCCTTCCACTTCTTGCCAATGTTATTTCCATTACACTATGCATGCTGTCTTCCTAGATGATATGTTAAGTGAAAATATGTTTATTCAAGATTCCGCACATTAGTTTAATAATCTGTAGTAGGACTTCTGGTACAAAAATTACTAAGTCAACACCAGATAACACTGACTATTGCTATACTAAAGGAATTTTCTTAAAAATAAACCTGTAAAAAAGAAAGGTAAGGAAAGGAGGGATTGTCAGTTTATGCTTTTTAATTTTTTTATATATCTGTATTCCTTGATTTTTTAAAAATATTTGCTATGGGCTGAATGTTTGTGTTCCCCCAAAATGCATATGTTAAAGCCTAGATCCCCAATGTGATGGTATTTGGAGGTGGTGCCTTTGGGAGGTAATTAGGTTATGAGGGTGGAGGCCTCATGAATGGGATTAGTGTTCTTATAAGAAAAGGTGATCTCTCTCTGCTCTTGGCCATGTGAGGGTACAAGGAGAACACTGCCCTCTGCAAACCAGGAAGAGGTCCTCAGCAGACACGGGATCTGTTGGCATCTTAATCTTCTACTTCCCAGCCTCCAGTACTGTGAGAAATAAATATGTTATTGTTTACAATATACTATCAGTCTATAGTATTTTGTTATGGCAGCCCAAACTAAAACAATGTTTCTGTAGTTTTTAATTGGTTTACAATAAATCTATAAATGTTTTCCTTTAAGAGAATAGTCGTTCTAATTAACTATTGTTTTCAGTCCCCCTGCCTTCACTACAAATTTAGGACTGTGCTCTTTGATAGTAATCATAAAAATGACAAAGTTAATAGGTGATACTTATTCTTTAACTTCAATCACTGGAACTAAACCTGTATCTAATTCTGGAATAACCATTTCCCATGCTATGGCAACCAGGAAGGTCTACCATTGGGAATTCCATTCAAGAAGCACTTGCTGTTTATTTGCAAGGAGGACTATAAGCTGACAGTCTCCTGCAAGATTTGTTTCATCTGCAGAGCCAAGGTCTCACTCACCCCAGGCAGCCCCCAGCCAATGACTGAACACGATTGGGATATTAGCATTGGCCATTTCTGCCTAACGCAGAACTCCAGTGGGCAGTTCTTGCTTTAGAGCTCCCAGTTCAGCTGGCCCAGACTTTATGAGATCTGCATTTCAGTGTGAAGGCTTTCCCTGCTCCATCCGGCTTCCTCTCTCTTTTATTTTCACAGACATTAACTCCTAATAAACCTCTTGCACTCTTAACTTTATCTTGGGGTCTGCTTCCAAGAGAACCAAAATTATACATTTTCTAGATTCTTTTTTTCTTCCATCTTAGGGAAATATATTTCATCAGATGAAATTTGCATATAGTATATAATCATGCTGGCATGTACAATCATCATTACATAACAAAAGAAAAAAGAGAGCAAAAGGCATACTTTAAAAAATTATGTCAAAAGACCTAAGTGGCTTTATAATCTAGTCACCTTTCCTTCCCTTTGGCTCATTAGAATGACTGTGCTTTGGTGACATGGTGAGAGTTGTATTGTGATGGATGGGACTGTCAGAAACTCACTGAGTAGATATTGCATTAGTGCATTACATTTACAAATAGCTGCACTAAGGTAAATGTGATTGCCTCTTCTTCTGTATGTTCTGCATGTTAGGGAAATCAGCTACTGGGGAGTCGCTTAATAAAAAGCAATGACATGTTTTCCTTTCCTCTTCTTACCACCAGTTTTGTGCTACTCAACTATAGTGGAAGCAAACTCCCAATGCTTTTGTCCACAAAACTTTTAGTCTATAAATAAAATCTGTGTTTTTCAGCTAGCCTTAAGCAATCCAAACTAGCAAAGGCAACACAACTAGAATCAGGTTCTACACTATAAACTAAACAAAAAACCGCCTTTGCTGAGGAGAGACATAGAGAATGATGACTTGCAAAAACACTACCCCATTTCTTGCTCAAGGATTAAAGAAGGTGGCCCTTCTGTTTTAGGAGAGCCATTCTTTATTTTATGTGTGTGATTTTAGGGGCTCAGTCTCTTTAAATGGCAGAACAATAGGACTGGCATCCACAGGCATTTCGCCCATCTACAGTATAAAGAATATCTAACTACAGACATTTCCTTTAAGGAAATTGCTTCTATTCAACCTTTGTGCTTGAAGAATGTTGGTATTTTATCCTTGAGATGTATATTACTAGGCCCAGTGCTTTGGACTTGTGACACAAAACAGAAACAGTTACCATGCTGTTAACTCCTTTGGCATTCTGTGTCTATCTGAGGAGCAGGAATTTGCCTCAGGATCCCTGAATCTATAGATACTGTAGAGAAAATGTGTGCTGCTTTGGTTAGTTCCTTCCTAATAGTGCCCCAGCTTTCTTTTGGGAATGGAGCTTTCCGCCATTGTGCATGGTCCTATTGGGAGGGCAGTTCCAGATGCTCACTACTTAGTAGACAAGCTAAAGAGACCAGCTCTTTCCTTTCCTGGACAAGCATGTGGCCAAAAGGAATTCTCTTCTGGACTTGAAAACAAGCAAGTGAGGTCTTGATGGAGGGAATGGTTGCAGATTTTTTAGTCCCGATGGTGGAGGCTTGGACGGGTTAAAATATGGGAACTGTGGTTCATGTTCCCTGGTCTTTGTCCCTCTGTAGCTTCCTTAGCTTCCACCTGTTTCTAAAACTGGTCCTCAGACCAGCTTTCTGTGAGGCCCCACGTTTGCTCATGCACATACACGTACTAATGTCCTTCCAAATAAATCTTATTTACTGAAGTAGCTAGAGTTGCTTTCTCTTGATTATAACCAAGAATCTTAATTACATTTATGCTGTGATTCTGAATCTTACATTAAAAAAAAAAAGCAGACAAGCAAAGCCCCAGTGAAGTACTTATTTGTCCCAGTCCTCAAAAGTTGAACATTTACAATTACTTGTGTGAAGAGAAAGTGGCATGATAGATGTTGTCAAGTAAAAAAGAAGCTATATCTCGTGGCTTTCAATAAATTCATGTTGTTTTTTTCTAGACTCTCATCTCTTTTAGAATGTTTTAGAATGCTGTCTTCATTCTAACACACTTGAAACTTTTAAGTTTATGTGGGAGACAGGTCACCCAGGATGAGACCGGAGGAGACCAGATGAGAATGCATCCTATTTCTCTTGATGAGTTGAGATCTTTGAGAGCCTGCCTGACAACTTTAAAAAAATCTATTCATGCCCAAGAACATTCAGTTATATCCTTCAGGTCCTCTTGACAATAGTTTAAGATTTAGCTGCTTAAAACTGAAAATTTAGTGCCAAGATTTTACTGACTTGAGAATACAGATAAGTAAGCACCGTAAACCTCTCTTCCTAATGATATCAGAAAGTTAAGTGTGGTAGAATCATTTTGAAAGAATGTAAGTGTGAATTTTTCTGTGAAATATTAATACTAGGAAGCTATTTGATTTATAATTTTATGTATTATTTTTAGGATTTTATTTTAAAATTGAGAGAATAAAAATTATTTATGATGATGCACTAATGTACTTTTCTATGTTATGGTCCTTTAATGCAAATAACATAAAACTCAACTCAACTGACCTAAATAAGAAGAAAGAATTCATTGGCTTATATAACTGACACATCACACATGGGTCAGGCTTCAGGCACAGTTTGATTCTTGGGATTAGGATTGTGGGAGATCAAAATTTGGCCACCCCAAAATATATCTCTTTACCTTGATTATTTTCTCTGATGGACATTTGACTTCCCCTGCTAACTCCCTAAAGGAATTTAACTCTGGGTATGGACAGACTGGTAGAGTCCTCGCTAAGCCCATTCTTATCAAAGTTCTGTTTACCAAACATTTACATTTGTAAAGGTATCTCCCTCTCTGTACTGGGAAAAGGGGGGATGGCCTTATCTCTAGAAACTCTTATCAATAGGGAAGGAAAGGACTTAAATCTACATACTCTTTTTTTTTTTTTTTTTGTGAGCAAGATCATCCCTGAGCTAACATCCATGCTAATTCTCCTCTTTTTGCTGAGGAAGACCGGCTCTGAGCTAACATCTATTGCCAATCCTCCTCCTTCTTTTTTTTCCCTCCCCCAAAGCCCCAGTAGATAGTTGTATGTTGTAGTTGCACATCCTTCTAGTTGCTGTATGTGGGGCGCGGCCTCAGCATGGCCAGAGAAGCGGTGCTTCGGTGCGAGCCCGGGGTCCAAACCCGGGCCACCAATAGCGGAGCACATGCACTTAACCACTAAGCCACGGGGCCAGCCCCTACATACTCTTGATTACTATAATTTCTGTCTCTACGGCCACATTCTCTATAAGTGGCCCTGCAAAGAATTATCTGACAAACATGTACATTTCCCTCTCCATGTGAATTGTCTTCTTCCCCTCTGAAATCCCAAACCACTACCCCCCACAATACCCTCCTCTCCTTTAGCTGAAAATACTTAAGGGAACACGTTAATCAGAATGACAAGTTGCTCAGTTTTCTTTCTGAGTTTCTCCCATGTATACATGTTATTAAACTTTGTTTTATTTCCTCCTGCTAACCAGTCTTTTAATTATTTGGCCAGCCACAAGAACCTTAAGGGAAAGGGCAGAAGGGTATTCTCCCTCTTCCCCAACAGGATATTACTGGGGTTATGGCTCTGCTTCTTTAAATTTTTCTTAGGTTTTCCTTCTTCCCATGTTGTTTTCTTCAGGACAGTTTCCCTCATGGTAGAAAAAGAAGGGCTGCAGCAGTCCCTGGCCTGATAGCCATACCCCACTTCATCTAGAGGAAGGTAACCACCTTTGTCTTACAATTCCAAGGCGAAGAAGACCTGGGATTCACTTTGACTCAGCTGGATTAGATCATATGCCCACCGCAGACCAATCACTGTGGCTAGAATCATGGGATGTTCTGATTGGTCTATCTAGGTCATCCCAGAGCAATGGTGGGCTCAGCTTCTCTGAAACCATATGAATCTCCAAAACAGGCTATTGGGAAGGGACAAAGGGAGAAAAACATAGAGCACAAGCAACCAACAGATGTCCAGTTGTCCTTCCTTGCATTGCCATTATAAATTAGGAACGAGGACTATGTATAGATGTGTGGTACAAGGTCATCCACACCATCCATCCCTTTGTACCAAGGCTTTGGGGTGTGAAGCAGCACAAAGGGGCTTCATAATGAGATGGCCTGCTTTATGTGGCGTGGACCTGAATGTCTCAGAATGTTGGACTTGTGAGTGTCCTAGGGGTTTCTGACTAAGAAACACTAATCCACACTAATAGAACTCTCAAGATTCCAAACTCAAAAAGCCAGTTTATCCAATAAAATGAAAAAATCATTTTTTCAAGGTGACCAGATACCTGCCACAAGCAAGCAACAGGAAAAGTCAAATTATTATCAGAAGGATGTCTGATATATATGGAACCAGAAGAGGCATGATTAATTTTTATAATTCAGGTATTTAGTGGCATCAGGCCATGCCTGCACCTCCTGCACAGAATCTGGTTTTTGCTCCCATATACAAAGTAAATGACATTCTTTACTACTCTTTTATAGAGTTTATTAATTTAATATTGTAGATGAAAATAATACTTGCTGAGTATTCACTATGCACTGGTCATTTCACATGCCCTATGTTATCTTATGTATACATCATAATATCCATTTGATACAGGTGCCATAAGTCTAATTTTATAGAAAAGACACTAAACATCAAAGGGATTTAGCAATATTCTCAAGGTCAAACAACTAGTAAAGGATGAAGTAGAATTCAACTCCATATTTGTCTGATTCCAACATCAATGGTTTTTACACGTGTAACCACTAACGGAAGAATATTAATATGGGCCTTGTATTTCCCCTAATTCATTATTAACTTCACTATTAAAACTGTTAAAAAGCAAAATTCTTTATACCTAGAGACAATGAAAATTCTTAATTCATTATTTCAAATTGTATTGAAAATTATTAATTTATTTATAAATTATTTAATTTATTCTATGCCTGTAGTGGGCAAGTCCCTGTAAAGCAGAATGTATACGAATGTACAGTGATGACCAAGACACCATCTTTATTTGCAATTGGGCCAATTATGCATAAGCATTAATAACTTTGTGATCTGACAGCATGTTAGATGATGGTTACAGAGAAGATATTAGAAAGTTATGAATGTTTGTTGAGAGGATACTATGAAATCTACAAGGAGATAGGGCAGTTGAGGAGGGCTTCATAGAAGATGTGTCATGTGAGCCAAACTTAGAAGAAAAATGGGAGAGATCTTTATAAACATAGATTAGGGAAATGTCTTCTAATATGAAGCAAAAAAAAATATGAGCAAAGCAAAAAAGTAAAGAGGATATTTAAAGAATAGAAAACAGAACCATCGGACTGACGTGAAGACTTTTGATGTCAGACTGAGAAGTTTACAAAATTCAATAAGCAATAGGGAGCCACTGAATGTTTCTGAGCAGAGAAATGATATGTTCAGATTTACAGTTTAAGAAGATTAATGTGTATATAGAATAGATTTGACTTGAGTAAAGAGAAACTGGAAATATATGGACTCACCAGATAGGTGCACCGAAATATATCAAGTAAAATATAATGAAGTGCTGAACTGGGAGACAATGATGAAAACAGAAAATAGAGAAGTGGTTCAAGAAAGCCAGAAGGACAATCTCTATGGCTTGCCAAGTATAAAAAAAGGAAAGACCAAAAAGATGCAAGAGCCGAAATAAACCTCCCTAGAATATCTACCCAGGGTCTTGTCCCCCGCAGATAACCTCCATAGTGGTAGGGGGCCAATTATCTGAGTGTGTCACTCTCTTGCTTAAAACCTAGACATCACCTGTGAATCACCTCTGGCACTATAAAAAATAGTTAATTCCAAGGCTTCAGTAGCAGGATTAAATTAATCTCTTGTGTCAGGGGTGAGTGGGGGGCAGGGCTTTGGTATTTATAAAAAGCCCTCCATGTGATTCTATCATGCAGTTATACAGCCTGCGCTGGTCTCTGGTCTACAGAATAACATCCACCCTACTCAGTAAACACGTTCCTATGATCTGACCCTTTCCTGTCTCTCTGGCCTCATCCAGACATATGGAACAACCTAAAACTACTCAGATGTGCCAGGCTGTTTGAGGCCTGTGTCTTGGCTCTGACTCTCTCCTCACCTGAAATTCCCTCCGCTACCTGACTGCCTGGTGAACACAGATGTAGGAACCAGCTCAGGCGTCCCTTCTGTGGGAAGTCACTGCTTATCTCATCAGAAGCCGACATAACTGTTACCGTCTTTATAGGTTTACTGCCCTTTTGTAGACATCTACCTTCTTGTTCTTATTTGGCCATGTGTCTACCTGCCTCTATTAATGAAGCTCCTTGTGCTTAGGACTGCCCCAATTAGCATTAAATCAATGACTGTCTCCAAGTATTGTACTTGGAGTTGGGGGCGATACAATGGTGTCGCTGTCATCAGAAACACATAAGGTAAGAGCTGACAAGGAAGCAAAGAGTTAACTATTTTAATTGCAATTAGTCTGGTGCCTTGCTATTAATTTGTTTAACATGTAGAGGTGTAAATTTTGATGCGGCTGATAACTAATTCCATTTGGACATGATCAGTTTTAAGCACCAGCCGGACATGCAGGTGGAGATGCCCAGCAGGCAGCTATAAATGGGAAATGAGTTCAGCTGTGGAAGATATCCCAATGCGAGACAATGTGAAGGGAAGAGGCAAGAGGATTGTTAGCATGCTTTAACGTTGCTACTCACTTCATAGAGTAGACCAAATGTTCTTGCTGTGCCTTTCTTGAAAGCATGACCAATTACAAACATGCACATAAGGGCAATTAAAAGGGGGGAGGGGAAGCAGACCTGGCATCCAGTTCTCCCCTCTGTATTCTCTTCCCCCTAAGTTAGACTACGCAGGTTCCACACAGCTTCTGTATGGGCTTCCTGGAAGTGCCGTGGAGCAGTGAGGTCTTGCCCAGCTTTGGTCTGGGAGTGAGGGAGTTCATTTTATTTCGTGTTACTGTTTCTGAGTTTCAATTGTTCATCTGGGAAATGAGGTTAAGAATACATAACCTACCTATCTTAAACAATTATCGTGAATATTAATACATGCAAAAAAGCTTTGTAACCTGCATGGCACTGTGAAAATGAGAAGTGATTTTTTTCTATCTGTAGCAAGATCTTTTTCTTGTGTCAATTCTATTAAACTTTTCAGATGCCCTGTGCATTGCCAAATATCACTAAATTTAACTCACTTTTTCATAATCAGTATACCCGTATTTCCAAATCCCCCTGATAGATAGTCAAAAAAGTAATTGAATTATTTATTACAAATCAAAGTTAATATTTTTTCTTACAATCTTTCTATTCGTGAAAAGTATATTCATTTTTCTTCTGATTAAGGCCCAAGAAATCCATCCAAAATTCATGGTGATCCCATTTATGCAGGCAGAAATATCAAGGGCTGGGTTGACTTGCCTTTCTGAAAGAGCGTTCAGGTTTAAACCACCATCACCAGTGGTGTGCCAGACACCTGTGGAAGTTCTGTGTAGACTTGGAGGGTCAGGGATTCTAAGACCTCAACATGGGCTAGAAAGAAGTATACCCGGCCAGCAGCTATTGTCCCCTCTCTCACTCATCAAAAGCTGCCAGGGTCACCTCAGGACTACCAGGCAAAGGCATGCTGGTGGAGCAGGAAGGGACACTGGTAGGTAGTGGACTGGCCAGGTAGGAAGTTCCCATGGAAGCAGCGGGTGTATGTCGTCTCGGGCTCATCGCATCCTCCTGGCGTGGCACATACACCACAGTCAGGCCAACCATGCCTTCTAGTAATAACACATGAACTCGGTTATCTTGAGTTTGTTTTTAAATTAGAAGAGAGAGGATTTATTTGACATTGTTTTTCCTATTACTCTGTATATCAGCTTTATTTATTTAAAGTACTTGCCCACAAAGAATACATTTCCTGCTATTCTATTGCAATTATTCTCTGAAGAAGACAACAGCAAGAGAGGAGGTTTTCAGAAAGCCTCACGGGAACTGGAAGAGGAACTAACATTCATAACTTGCCTCTTCCGTGCCAGGCAGAGCGCTAGGGTTTTGCACGGAGGATATTTAATTTAATCTTCATGACAATATTGTAAGGTAGCTGGGTTACATTGATCCACACTTTAAAGAAGCTCAGAGAGACTAAGTCACTTGTGCAGGGACGTATGGTTAATAAATGGAAGGACAGGAATTCATACCCAGGTCTGTCTGACTCCAAGGAACATGCCTGTTAGATTAGAACAGTACAGATATTTACAAGTACACAATCTTCTGGGTCCAATTAAATTACCAAAGGTTTTAAAAACTAGAAATATCTCTAACTTTGTGGCTGGGTTGTACACAGTTTATATATCTGTAACCCAATTGTAGGATAGTTCAGTGTGAAATAGCCTTTAAATAGGTGCACAGCTGGACGAAAACTGGGGCTTTTGTATTTTTGCTTTTCTGGTTTGTTAATTTGTTTGTTTTTGTATATTTCAAATATTCAGTAAGTAGGATTCTCCAGGAAACGGACTCTGAGATGGTCATTACCTGCTGGGGGACCACGGAGGCGTTCTCTCAGTGACAGCACCTGTAGGAAAGGGAGAGAAGCAGGATTAGCAGACAGCTGTTGAGAGGCCTCACACCATCCCAGGGTGAACTTGAAGCAGGGATGAGCCTTCACTGTAGCTCATCGAGGCAAGGAGGCTGGGCCTTTGTACCCCGCGTGGAGCGTTGGATACAAGGAGAGGGCATAACCCTGGGCAATGCTCCTTCCTTCCAGGGAAGGCAATTCCTGGAAAAGGACTGAACTGAGAGCCATCTGGCCCAGCAGAGACAACAAGAGTGCCCCAGTCATTAAGAGGGCACCTGGGCAGCACATTGCAGCATGCACCACAGTCCCCTTCTGTGTCCTTAGGGGTCCATTGGTTCGTGTAAGTTTACCCAATAAGAGACCAGCTCCTCCGGGATTCTGGATGGTCTCATTTCCTAGGATAATTTATGGAAGAAAGGTTAGTGAGGTAAACTGCAGCCCCCATAGCTGTGCTGGTCTTGAGGCCACAGATACTAATTACTCTCCATTCTGAATTACTCTCGCCCTCAACCAGCACTTCTGCTCCTCTAGGTGGCTTACCATTAATGTGCCCAGATGTGCATCTCTGAGGACTCAGACTCCTCAAGCCATGGAATTACACTTGGAGATGTACCACCAACACTGGAAATGACCACAAGACACTAGATCTTCCCAGGCATCACCTGGCTTTAAATTCTCAGAGATTTGTTTTCCTCCCTCCACTTGCTGCCAAGGTTGAAGCATGCAAGATGCTCTTCTCTTTCTGTGGTGGATTTTTTTCTGGATTATATCTACACTGAGGGTATAGTCCTTGTCTGCATTTTATGTTGGGGGGTCTTCTAGTAGACTGCCCATGTTGGGTATTTTTCCCCTTACTGCTACATAAAATAATAGTGTGTGTCATAATCAATGGATTCATAGATTCAATGAAATCTTCCCCATTCTAGTGGGCTGAATGGTGTTCCCATAGATACCAGGTCCTAATCCCTGGAAGCTTTGAATGTTACTTTATATGGTAAAGTCTTCACACATGTGATTAAGTTAAGGACCTTGAGATGGGACATTATCCTGGATTATCCAAGTACCCTAAACACAATCACAACTATTCTTAAAAGATACAGGCAGAGGAAGATTAGACACACAGAGATGAGAAGGCAATGTGAAGACAGAGCAGAGAGAAATTTGAAGATGTTGGTCTTGAAGATTGGAGTGAAGTGGCCATAAGCCACGGAATGTCAGCAGCCACCAGAAGCTGGAAGAGGCAAGGAGTAGATCATCCCCTAGGGCCTCTGGAGGAAGCAAACTTGCTGACACCTTGATTTCAGACATCTGGCTTCTGGAACTGTGAGAGAATAAATTCCTGTTGTTTTAAGCCAGCTGATTTGTGGTGAGTTGTTACAACAACCACAGTAAGCTAATGCACCCACAGTACTATTTCCAAGACTCAGTTCTCCATTGACTTTATTTCCTTTGGCATTTTCATATGAAACTTCCAGAGATATTGAGCTGGGCTGGAAGCCATATAGTAAAGGTAGGGTTCTCACGTCAGCTCTTTAAATCAGGTTTAATCAGCCAATTTCTAGCTGTGTGATCTAAGACACATGACTTAACCTTTTTAAACCTCAGTTTCCTGATCTGCAAAATGGGAGTAATAATCACATCACATAAGCACACAATGGGGATTAAATTAGATGACCACATAAGCTGTTAACAAAGCACCAAAAATATATAATTTGATTAAAATATATGCTAATAGTATATATATTTATTAAGGACTTACTAGGTCTCAGGCAGCTCTCTGTGCCTCAGTTTCTCCATCTGAGAAATAAGGAAAATATTAGTACTGACTTTAAAGAGCTATTATGCGGATTAAGTGGGTGCAATTCACATCCAGCGCTTAGCACACTGCAGAACATGTAAGAAGCATGAGTTGTCATTAGTATCTCTATGTACTGTCTCACTTAATCCTCACCACAGCTCTATGAAATTGATAGCAGTGTTACCCACATTTCATAGACAAGAGTTGGAATAAATTGTTCAAGTCCACACAGCTGGTGTTATCTGAGCCAGGATTCAAGGCCAAGTCTGTCTGAGATTAGAGTTTAAGAGCTCCATCATTTCCACCTGCCAATGGAAAGTAACTTTTATCATTTTAGACTTCACCGTTTCAGTGCAGATTCTAAGTGTGCTCTCTACCATATAGAAGGTCTCCAAGTGATCTCTCAACCATAGACGAATGTCTTATTCTTGAGAATAATAAAGGGGCATGTTAGCAATTCTCCTATTAGAAGTTTTCCGGCAGTGGGAAACATTTGTAGGTAATTACCTCGCTCTTCTATCTCCCAAACTTCAGCATCATCAAGAAACCTTTCAAATGTCCGTTTCATAATAATTAATTGTGAAGAATGCTATATCTTCCTACATGTCAATGGTAAGTATGTCTGGAAAGTTAATGACTCTGTTTTTACCTAGCATTCTCCATGCAATTACCGAGGAACCTGGAAATATTTGAGAATACTATGCCCGCAAATACTTCGGAAGTGTCTTTCTGGTGTATAAAAGTGATGATGAATCACCAAATAAAGCTATTTTGTGTATGAAAACATCAACATTATTTCATAAATTTTCAGTTTTATTCATTCATTCGTTTTTCAACACTTACTGGGTGAGTGCCTATGACATGAGGGACACTGTCGTAGGCAATGAGGTTTCAGCAGTGATGAAAAAGGCTTTACAAGGTCTCTCAAATAAAGCCTACTTTCTGGTGTTGGGAGCTTCATTTAATCAACCAGCCAACTAGAAAATATCAAATAGTAAATGAATGTTCTGCAGAGAAATAAAACCAGGAGGGACCAGTTGACAACAATGAATTCATTAAACCATTACTGATCATTTGTTAAGTAACCATCATGAGAACATAAAATGAAAAAAATCACATACTCTTCCCGCAAGAAGTTTGAAGGCTAGTTTTAGCTGTACTGTGAGACAGTGTGAAATGTAGTATAGGGAAAAGTACAGAAAAAGTTAAAATGGGTCTGATGTGGACAAAAATCACTTCCAGATAGGAGGACAAGGTAAAGTACTTTATAGAAGCTTAAAAGGTGAATCTTTAAGGATAGATGAGTTTCCACATGTAGGAAGTGATAGGAAGAAAAGCAGACCCAAAATAGGGAAAAGTGTGAGTAGAGCAGGAAAGCGATAAATAGCAAGTGGTCTACCTGGGCTGGAGGAGAGGGATTGTGTAGAGAACTAGAGGGAAATATAGGAGGGCCATGGGTTTAATCAGATCACAAAGCCCTTGATGGCCAGGGTAAGGATGAGACTGTATTCAGGAAAAATTATATAGTTTTGATGCAGTGAATGACATGTTCAGAGTTGTGCCGTAAGGAGTCTGAATGGCAGTGAGGAGTTTTGGAGAGGTAAAACACTAAAGACGAGGACATCATTTGGGATGCTGTCGTAATGGACCAGGTACAAGGGATGGGTGGTTATCTGGGATGATGATGGTGGGAATGGAAAGAAGAGAATGGCCAACATTTTGTTTTCTGTTATAGATGGATAAATTTTGTGACTCCATGTGTGCAGGAGGGGGAGGGGAGAGAAGAAGGTGGAAGAGACTAGGTAATAGAGACCAGGATGAGGAAAATGTGGATGAGAATGACCTAGTTGACAGAGATCTAAGTGATAGAGGTAAAAGCTGTACCATTAGAAGCTTCACTGTCTCTGTGCTTTGGTTTGCATTTCTTCATTTAATAGACTGCTGGTTTCACCCTCTTTCCAAGTCCAAATATATCAAGATTCAAATCAAATGAGAGGCTCAATACATTCAATAATATTTATTAAATGTCTACTCTAGACTAGGTACTATATATGTTTCTTGATAGTGGAGTCATTTTTTTTTTTCCTCTTTTCAGTTTCTTTAATGCTTCACCTGTGCCTTTGCTAGAGTGTTCATTACTTACCTGCTACCTCCTCTAAAGTGCCTTGAGGGAAAATTCCATGTTTGTCTCATTTGTATTGCAATAAATTGCACTCAATAGATACAAAGTAAATATTTGTAATTTGAGCTTTTGAAGTTACATAATATATGAAATAGCTTGGTAAGAGTTTTGGTGGTAACTACTCAATTCTACCCAATACCCACTATTAGCTCCCAGCTGCTTAAGAACCAATTCCCAAATAGCTTATTAGATTATTAAAATATTAATACAGTTCATTTGTTAAAATGACTCAAATTAACAAGATGAATATTTTACAGTACAGTCATTTCAGGCATATTAACAATATCATCAGTGTAACTACATAGTAATTCAATAATTTATCAAAAATGTCTAGAAAATAGTTGACCAAGGCTGTGTAAACTTTTTTCTATTAACCTAGGTATATAGACTTTTGAAAAGTAATTTTGAGTTTGTATTGTGATTTGTCACATAACACGTGGCTGCTAGCTTAAACCATAGCTAAGAAATGTGTCGCATTTCTAGTGAACAAATGCTAGAACACAGAGAGAACATTTTAGTAACATTCTATAAGCGATAACTCACAATAAATGTAAAAAAAGAAAGGAACAGTGCCTCATGGTAAAGGATGAGTAATTCAGGCCAGAACCAGAGAAGTTATGGAAAGACTTGAGACCTTCCAGAAAGACATAGTTGGAGATCCTAGGTTGGGATTGACAAATTTGGAAGCCATGCTGACCAACCAAGACAGGGCAGAGGACAGAGAAAAGTAGATATTCCAAGATCCAGGCAACTAGCAGCGAAGAGACCATCTGTCAGAGTTGAAGGAGCAGCATAAAGCTGTCAGAAGGGTGGATTGGAGGATTCAGTAAGAATGGGAGTCTTGGGAATAGGTCATTTCTGAGAAGAATCATTGTGGGCTTCCTATACAGAAGTAAGCAAAGGCTAGGGGACATTTCCAGAGTCTGCAGGTGGAGGTTAGAGGATGCATATGGTAGGAGTGAGACATAGTAGGACTGAGATATGGCCAACTATTAACAGCATAGTAAGTAGATTAGCCCCCAATAATGTCCGGGCCCTAATCCCTGGAACCTGTGAATATGTTACCTTACATGGCAAAACAGACTTTGCAGATGTAGTAAAGGTTAAAGACATTAAAATAGGTGGATTATCCTGGTGAGTCCTAGTTAATTGCACAAGCCCCTAAAAGCAGAGAACTGTCTTCAGCTGGGAAGAGAGGTCAGCGAGATGAGGCAGAAGGGGAGGTCAGAGAGATTCGAAGCATGAGAGGGACTTGACCCACCATTACTGACTTTGAAGACAAAGGAGACCACAAGCCAGGGAACGTGGTAGCCTCTAGAAGCTGAGAAACATGCCCGGCCAACAGCCAGCAAGGGAACCTGGATGTTAGTCTTATAACCACATGAAACTGAATTCTGCCACCAACCTGAATGAGTTTAGAAGTGGATTTTTCTCAGAGCCTCCAGTAAAGAAGGCAGCCCTGCTGATACCTTGATTTCAGCTGTGTGAGTCTCTCAGCAGAGTCCCCAGTTGAGCCCATCTGGTCTTCTGACCTACATAACTGTGACATAATAAGTTTGTGTTGTTTTAAGCCACTCAAATTGCAATAATTTGTTGTGGCAGGCGTAGGAAACTAATACAGATATCAAAAGGCACCCTATCATTGTCAAGAGACATGAATGGCTTAGAAAGGATTTTGGCTATTGCCCTTTCTTTTACTTCCCTTCCCTTCCCTATTTAGGCAAAAAAAGATCAAATTTTCAAAATGCTGGGGAATTCAGCATATTTACTACCAGAGGTGGGACAAAAGTGACTTCATTATTTCATTGGGCATATTCTGTAGAACTTGACATTTTGTGATAGGATTTTCCAATCTCTTGAACCCTGAAATTCAGTAAAGTAACATACAATATGTGATTTAAGCTAAAAGTTTTGACACCTGGGTTTTTTGTATATCTTAATGTCCCTTTGCAAAAACGCTTCATCATATTCTCATATAAAATTATTCCAGGTAAATAATTATCTACTTAATTGTATAAATTTTCCCTGCTAATTTCCATTCAGTTATAACTAATTTTGTCTCATATTGTAGTAATTGGGGCTTTAGAGAAAAGTTAGAAAGACAAGTAAATGTTTTTAGTTAGTTGAGTAACATCATATATATTGTAGAGACCTCCCAAGCTTTTTTTGAAACTATAGCAACTGAACATGAACTTATCAAATATGAAGTTAGAATTAGAATGATTTCAATAAAGAAGAAAAGCTTTTTGATAACTATTTAGCCCCTTGGTCTTAAAACATGGCATACCACACCTGAATCATCCTACTTGGTAAGAACAACTGTTCTAGATACTCAATGTAAACCCTTTCTCCATGAGCTGTACTTGCTCTGAAAGCCCATTTTAAAAGTGGATAAAATGCTGGTACTTTCAAAATTGCACATATAATTGCAGTATTACTAAATGATGCTTCACGGGATCAGCTGTGTTTTAGGAAGAACTTTGAAATTATTGGATGAGAGATTCTAGCACAGGGACTTTCACATTCCCCTTCCCTTCCTAAGGAAAAAGTTTCAGTTTCATGTAGTTGATCTTTTCTTGAGGTTCCTGGTCTCCTTTAGGGTGTTCTAGACAGAGTTGATATTCAGGTAATTTATTTTTTATTCACTCAACCATGGACTTTCAATCTTAATTTCTTCCACCTTTCTAATAGTGGTTTGTCATTAAAACTATTTGGGTATAGTGTAAGGAAAAACACATCATATGGACAATTTTTTTTCTTTTCCACTAGAAGTGATGAGGAGAGTTGAAGCTGGGGGAGATAGGCTTTTAAAAAACACTATTAGGACATGAATCTTTACATATTTGTACCATAAGTTTACTCTTAAACTACCAAAGGGAAAATCAAAGATTCTTCTATTCATTGGAATATGACTTTAAATCACCTCCTTGCATGCCTGAATCATGGCTATATGGCTTAATAATTGTATTATCTTGAGAAGTTATTTAAACATATCTTAGTCTTTATAATGAGGATTATCAACCTACCTCGCAGTTTGTTGTAAGAATGAAATGAAATGAAATAATGTAGACGAAGTGCTTAAGAAAAGTATCTGGAATGTCATTGGCTCCCAAAAAATATTAACAATTTTTATTAAAAATGGCAATTAAGGAGAAAAAAAAGCAAATAAAGATTAGGACTCCAAGCAAGAAAATTCTGGGGTATCTGTGGGAGGTTGGGGAGACGGAAGATTTTCTGCTCCCACTGGGAGTGATGGGGAACTACTAAGCAGTAGATTTGATTTCCCCGGGATACCCTAAAGACATGGATGGTGGTGCTCAAACATATTCTCTCAGTTGCTCTATTTGGCTGTAATTTTTTTCAACCACTGTTATAGGGGAGCAACACCCATGGGGAGTCTTCTTAGGTTCAACTAAACATTTAGACTCAAGACCATCATAGACCACACTTGGCACCAGCACCCAGATGGATCTAGGCAGGAACCAGAGCTTGCCAACAGGGCAGTGCCAGCTATTCTTCTTCCATGAGAGTTCTGGAAACAATTCCTGCAGCAGGTCAGGTCTGAGATGAGTTTTACAACAAGTCCAGGAGCTGCACTAGCTTAAAAGCTTCATACATCAGGGGAGCCCATATCTTTTGTGGCACCCCCATAGGCATAGCCTTTAGAGTTCCCAATAGGGACGTGGCACTTACTCAGAAAAGCCAAAAAGTATGGCTTCTCATCAGCATTTATAATAGATAATCCCAGTCCAGATATAATTTGCCAATCATGGGTCACTTTTTATCAGACTCAATGTGGCTTCATAATGTAGTTGGTACATATTATCTTTACCAAGTTACCAGGAGAACAGAGATAGAGACTTACTAAAGGTCAGATTCTCATGCAGCAGGAGAATAGGTGTCATTAACCCTTTATCTACAATGAGTAGCTGGTTTATTGAGAAATGATATGTTGGGGTATAAAATGAAACTGTTATTTTTCAATAACTGTTCCAAGTGTGCTCTGCTGAATTATGCCTTTCCTACTTGTTGGTTGAGCTCTCATAATAAAATCATAGCTAGAATCTTTAACTTCTCAGTTTTATTCAGTTATTAAATCAGTTACTTAAAGTTTTTAAAACTCTGAGACTCCTAGACATGTCATTACTCCTTTCTTCATTCTGCCCTGCCCTCCAGAGCATGGAGTGAGAGGGGTTTTGATCTGGCTCTCACAAGACTCCCTCCCGCATGTACCACACAGTTGTTGGCACAGGGAGAAGAGACGCAGCAGAGAGGGCTCTTAGTGGAGTGCCTGGGGTGACACAGTTTCTTTTTGGATAGTCGCACTGCTGCCGTGGCTTATGCATGGTTTTTGACAAGGATGGATCATGTGTCACCAACTGCCCCCACTGATAAGGGTCTCACTCCTTAGTGGCTCCCCCAGGCATGGAACATGTGAGATGTGGCCACATCTCATGACCAGCCCCCACTGGTAGCCTTACCCTACATCCCTCTGAAATATGGATAGTATGGATAGTGGCCCCCAATCTTATCCATCATCCATTATCACCTGAGACCCACAGCCACGTTCAGGATCCATTTGGCCTCTCAAGAACAGGGAAGTCAAGGGTGACCAAGGGCAAAGAGGAGGAAGACGGTCCAGGACCCATCTCTGCTGACAGAGTGCATCATGCCGTCTCTCCCCAGTGTTCTCATCCTGGCAAGGAAAGAATTGTCAATCTCCTCTTCTTGTAGGCACATCCATCTTTAATGAGCTATTTCATTAGAACTTTCCTTCCTTAGATTTAGGGAAGCAAAGTACTCCCTTCTCGACCCCTCCCAAACTCTGCTTTCCTGGAAGTGACAATTCTCCCTCCATGTCATCTTGTTAATTTGGGTGTGCAAGGAGAGAGTTGGTGGTGGGAGGAGTATAAAGCTAGTGCTGCCGAGCCAGCACCTCCCAGCAAAACTGGATGGGGGGTGGCTGGTCCAACAGCGGGCAGTTCTAAGAGGAAGAAGGTAGGGCTACCTGTCAGCACCTCTTTCTCAGGTGTGGGGTCAGGAAGACAACATCCTGCTCTGCACTTAACATCCTCACCTTCAAATATACTAGAGAGACTGCATGGCTAGTTGTTGTAAAGGCTCTTATCTCCAGCGATGCTTTTCCTTTCAGACAGGCCTAGGTCCATCGTTAGAGATTATGACAAGATAACTGGTAGGAAGGGTATTTAATATCCTTTCTGTCTGGGGAATATATAGCTTAAACTCCCCAAAGCTCAAGGGAGCAGATTGGACTCCCGAAGACTGGTGCTCAGGTGAGATCTTCTAGTTAGTCTCTATTATTATGCCATTTGGTTTAGAAAAAATCATATTAAAAACTCTTCAGTCCTCATTTTTAGTCACTGACTTGTAAAGTACCCTCCTTTTTATTCAGTTTCATTAACTTTTTATTCCTCACAACTGAGGAAATTGAATTTAATAAGCTATAATTCTTTACTTCTGAAGCCCATCCTTGGTTCACTCACTTTTGAAAATTAATCAATAACAGTCATTTTAAATAAATCACTAAGACTTCCCTCATTCTTTCCTTTTAACAAAGCAAGTTCAAGAATATTAATTTTTCTTTGCTTATCCTTTGAATCAAGTGGGGAATTTTATTTTCTCTAAGCTTCATTGCTATTTATGGTCACAGTGGCATTAAACACTTGCCCGGAGAGGTTTGACTGGGATGCTAATTGGATCTATGTAAAATATCTGCCAAACTGTGTATAAGAACAGTTAAGCTTCCCTGTCTAGTGAGGTGAGGGAAAGTGGCTCATTCCTACAGTGTGGCTGTTAAACCTTTAGGATAAAGTCTTCTCTGATGATTGGCTGGTCATTTCGGCCAGGTGCTTCTTGTCTATATTATAATCCCATCCCCTTTCCTGTTTCCCTCTCCAGAACTCTCCTCATGAACCTATTCCGTATCCATATCCATACAATTCTAAGAATTCATTACATTTTAAAAAATGAACAACGGTCATTGTGGAAGCCATGTTGGTGTGCCACATAGACCTTTCAAGAGAAAGTCTGCTTTAAAGAAGCCAGTTAGCTGACAGCCTCCAGCTGTCACTCCTTCAGGGTCCACCGTGGCTTTCTTGCCAAGGCCACCCTGTCCCCAGGCTGCTCCCAGCTTATTGCTAAGCACAGTAGAGGTACTAGAGCTGGGCCTTTCTGCCTGAAATCTTCACTTCAGTAAAGTAAAGACAGTCTTGACTGTTGGGCTCCTTATCAGCCTTTGTTCAGAGCTACACTGCAATCGAAGGACGTTCGTGTCCAATCCTTCTCCTCCCCTCTCTCTCTTCCAAGCTGTCCGACTTGCATTGTGGACTGCAGGCTCTTCCTGCTTATTTCTGCCCCCTCTGCACTTTGTCTTTCACAGGCATTTCCCCCATTAAATCTTGTGTGCTTTTGGTGTCTATTTCACAAAGGACCTCGACTGAAATGACAAACTCTGTACAGCCTACAGAAAAAGCATGTTATTAGAGAAAGGACTAAAGAGATGCTATCCACCACTTCTCCTAATTCACCAAACGGTTACCTCTGGGGAAATAGAAGGATGCGATTTTATATAAGGCTCCAAACCCAGAAAAGTTTATGACTAAGAGAACTAATGGAAAATAGATGAAGACAGTCTCTCAAAATAAACAAGTTAACCCCACTAAAGTGTGAATTCCATCACAAGATCACATGTGAATTATTCAGAACACACACATTAAACTATTCTCATTGGAGGAATGTGTGTATTTTCATTTCAACTAGCTAAAAGCAGTAGAAAAACACAGGAATGACAAGTAAGAGATTAAAAAGAAATCATCAGTCTTTGGTTTGATTAGTCTTCGGGTTTTAGAACAAATCCTCAAGCCCCCTATTCCACTATTCTTGCTCTTGCAGGGTTCCTTCCCTTCCCCAGAGTTGTGTATGAGCTTGGGGAGTCCCCTGAAGGGCCAAAGCCCTGGGTTGGGGCATGTCCCTTTCATCCTGGGGTAACCCGCTGCTCTCTCTGGCAGTGTATGCCTAGATACTCCTTCCAGACAATGTTTGCTGAGTCCTTCTATCTCCCTGGGATTTTACCTGAAAACAGGTGTGGTCCCTTGTATTTTCAAGTCCCTCGAACCCTTTCTGGGGTAGTTCTATTTCTACATGGCTCTACCCAAGAAGGATGCTAGAGGGTATCTTTCTCTGAAGCATCAAGCACCTTGCTTATCACTAACTCCTTTACACTTTGTTTGTCTAATTCTAATTCACCAGTACAGATTATTTTTTTCAAACTGGTGGGGAGCCATGATCTCTTTTTTGATCTTTCTCTCAAATATTCCATCTGTGCCCCTGAGCTTCCAGCTTCCCCTGAAGGCTTAGGCTTCTGTAACAGAAAAGCCAAAAGAGAGCAGGCTTTCTGGTTGATGTTCTGTACATCCTTCTCTTGGGGCAACAAGTACAATAGCAACCATCTGCTTTAAAAGGAAAAGAAAAAGGGGAAAATACCAAGAGGGGGGAAGAACCATATTATTCTGCCACTTCAGCATATGGCTAGACAATAAATTAAAGTTTTAGCATTGAGAGGCACATTAGAGGTTTCCTAATTCAACCTCCTTTCGCATCTTCTCTATTATGTGTTCCTGACAGATGGTCAAGCAGACTCCATAATTCCAGTGACAGATAATTCAGTTCCTCATAAGAAAGTGCCTTACAGAATTGTTAGACTTCTTAGAAAGTTGGTCCTTACGTTGAGTTGGCATCTGTTTCCATTACGGACTGCAGAGAATGTCTAGCATTGTCCAAGGAACAGTGGCCTTGGACGTAAACAAAAAGAGGTGGTTCAGATAGTCTCTGTAAGCTTCAGTTTCTTCATCTACAAAATGGAGCTGATAGTATCTAACTTGCAGAATCATAGGGAAGATTAAATGATTTAAATATACATAAATACCTGGTATAGGTTTGTCATGGTAGATGTTTGCTAAATATTATTTCTCTCTAATAATGGTCCAAACTCATTCGTTCATTCACTCATAAAATATTGACTTAGCCTTTATCTTGTTCCAAACCCTGGAACAGACCCTGGTAATATAGCAGAGAATAAAACAAATGTGTTGTATACCTTGTCTAAGGAGATACAGTGTGTCTAAAATAAACATTGAATTACAAATCTTAGAAGTGCTATGAAAGAAAAGACCAGGGTACTATGAGAGCACATACAAAGGAAATCATAAATAACGGTCCACTTTCTGTCTCTCTCTCTCTTGCTTTCTCTCTTTCTCTCACACAGACACGTAGACACACACACACACAGAGACACACACAAGCATAATGTATTATCTCCCCTACAAAGTCTTCTTATCTCAGGAATAAACACGCCAATATTTTCATCCATTCTTCAGATAGCATGGTTATGGGATGGCTTCGTTTTTTCTATTAAAATATGGAACATTGAAAGATCCTTCCTAAGTTAAATGCAAGGCAAATAATAAACAATTTATATTATTTAAAATTATTTTTCATGTTTTTAAGTGCCTTTCAACATGTAAAATAACAATGGCAAACATGCATTCCTTTTCTAGTTTGCACATTCTAAGTACCAACTTTTATTTGCTGTTATATTTGCTTTTGTAATGTTGAGGGGAAAAATAAGTTTTAACAGAAACTATAATCTGTTTCCTTTGGGGAACTTATTTTAAGTTATTTATAAGATATCTAGATAGAGTTTCTGAGCTCTCCTCATCACTAGACTTGCTGTTGTGAAGTGACCAAAGGTGCTTGTGTATCATCCCTTTTAAGTAGACGCCTGAAATAAATGCCCCTAGTCTTGTGGCTATTCTCTCTAGCTGGCGATGTGCTCCTTATCGTAGAACACGGCACCCAGAGACCAGCTCCCTTCTCTCCCACCTCCTGCACACTCCAGGATTTAAGCCATCAATCTGATTTCATCTCACATCCTGCATTTTCTTCTGGTTTTAAGAAGAATTTACACTTGGACGTTGCCTGTACGTTTTGCCTTTCAAGCAGGCATGGATTTGACCCCATCAGAAGGTCCTAAACAATTAATTTTGACGATTTACTTCATTAAAGCACATTCAACAACCAATATCATCCTGATAAACCCGGTTTTAAAATCTCAGTAAATTATATGCTTGTTCTTAAAAGATTCTTTCTTTTTCTTTATAAAGTGGACCTCATTGGAGTGCACTATACCTTTATACGAGATCACATTTTTACAGAATGTTCAGCTATTCCTACTAACCCCACCCCGGTGCCCAGAATTCCTGTGCCCCATCAGAATTTCCTCTTCTGTATCTCTGTCTCTTTGACCCCAAAATTATATAAATTTGAATATAAATGTGAAATTTAATCATGGGGTAGGTTGACTAACCTGTTAAAGAGATAACGAAGTACCAGTTAGGCCTGTACATTCCGTAAGGAAAATTACAACATGTTTAATCTCAATTTCCTCATGTGATACCAAAAGAAACTCATTAGCCTCTGGCTACCTGGCCACCACACTGAAAAGCAAATAAACAAGCAAAACCAAAAAAGGAAAAACAGATACTACCAGTTGATGAGAAAGATAAGAGTGAATAAGGCTCCTTGGCCTTGCTGCGCCTAGACCTTGGTCTCCCTTTTTGAGCCACTCCACCCATCCTAAGTAGCCTCCTCTGGATGAACTGGCCGGGCTGTGGCACCGTCACAAGGCTTTCCCTGGCCGGGCTTGTGTGCCAAGTGGGCACTTCCTGACTACACACATTCACCAGCAGCTACAACAACGGGGGCAGAGTTTAACAAGGCAGGCACTTGTCCCTGAAAGAAGGAAGAAATGTCACCCTCCCTCTGTGAATAGATGTGGTTGTTCTGTCTCCCTTGAAAGCCTCTTTCTCTGAAGTACAAGCTATTATGCCAAGGCAGATGCACAATCTGGGAAGTTTTCCAGGTCCATCACTGAAAAGCATGAGGTATTCAGCATCAGCGCCTCTACGGAAGTGTCTGTCTCTGTCTCAGTCTGCCTGGCTGGCAGCGCTGAGGAGTAGACAGTTGTCCAGAAGCTGGGTAGGTAGGAAGGCAAGCATTGTGACAGAGGCATTCCCAGCCAGTTTCTCAGTTTTCAGAGCTGATAAGGTTTTCCCTGACAGCTGGCACACATTTCACACAAGCAAAGCGTTCCACTGATGAGGCAGCAGCATGAGTTTGTCTGAATAAGCTACACTCTGGGAAAAGTGTAAAGTCGTGAGCTTCATTGCACAGCGTGTATGAGGGAAGATGCAGGAACAACTGCCATTGTTATTGCTTCAGCACAGGTGGAGAGCGACGCTATGTTTGTTAACTGCCTCACCAGTTTCCGTTGTGTTCCCCGATACTTGGGATCCTAACTAGAAGCCATGGAATAAATTATGAAGACAACGATTTGTTCCCCTGCTATAATGTGGGAGGGTATCAGACTCACAATCCTTGCCATCTATAACATAAGATCACGTTGTCCGACTCCCAGAGGCCTTAAAAAATGTTCATACCTCCTAGAGTTTCACTGTTTCAAGTAGGTAGTTCAATGATTTTTATAAGAAGTGCTTGAAGTAAAGTAGCACCCTGTGCTTCTTTTTCTCGCATTACCCATTATCTCTCCCTTCATGGAAGTGCTTTCAGCACTGAAGCAGGTGTTGTTTTAGAGAGGCTGGCTCAAATGAGCCTTGGAGGATGGTAAGTGCCTCTGCTCTGGAATGTTACCCGAGAAAGCAGGTGAGATGTACTTATTCCACTGTCTCTGATTCTAAGCGCTGTTCCAAATGTATGGCTTAGATAACAAGCAGAGTGGGGGCAGTTGAGGCTGAGTACAATGGTGGGTGCTCTCATGGCATGCTGGCCCAAGTTAAAGGAAACAGAGGGCTCTTGCATGTTTTCATGTAGATTTCCAATTGTCTCCAGATTTCAAAACTTTTTAACTTTAAACATAATTTTAAGATTTTGTCGTCATTATTGGGTTTTGTTTTTTATCCAAGGGAGAAAAAAAATTTGTTATATTTGAGAATGTTAAATTCTAAAATCCTTAACAAGGCCCATCAGGCCCTGAGCGTTCTGGGTCCTATCTTCCTCTAGTACCTCATCTCAGGTCACTCATCTCCACAAAAGGAAAGAGACTACTTTGCTTTTGTTTTTCATTTTGTTTTCCTAGTAAGATTCATCAAGGCAGGGTTCATGGAAATGATGAGATATGAGTTGGACCACTGTATCAGTTAGCTATTGCTCTGTAAGAAGCCACATTAAAACACAGTGGCTTAAAATAATAAACATTTGTTATTACTTATGATTCTAAAGGTCAGCTAGTGGGTCTTCTGGCTCAGTTAGAAACATTCATGCCTCTGTGGATCAGCTCCGGGTCAGACAGGCAGCTCCGCTCATCTTAGCTGAGCTCCCTTACATGTTCTGCGACTGCACTGCTAGTAGCTGGCCTGTAATGGACTTGACTCTTCTCCACATGGTCTGATATCTTCCAGGAGGCCATCCTGGGCTTTTTCTCAAGTCATGACGGGGTTCCAAGAAAGACAAAGAAAAGTCTCAAGGACACTTGAAGCCTTGGCTCAGAACTGGCATGCTCATTGCTCATTCTGTTGGCCAAGCAAGTCCAGAAGCCAGCCCAGATGAAAGAGCTGGAGAAACAGAAATTAAAGAGCTGGATTCTTCATGGAAGGATCTTCAAAGTCATATTGCAAGAAGCATAGGGCCATTTTTGTAGTCATGCCACCACAAACTTCACGGATAAGTAGAATCCCAAATGGCAAAGATAACACGTAAGAATGCTTCCAGATGTAAAGAGCAGTATGAGAAAAGCACAAAACATGTTTCATAAAGGGAAAAATTGCTATTAGAACAAAGATTTTGTGTTTGCAAACACTGAAGAACACTGGGGGTCTGTGGGAAAAAAATTAGAAATGCGATTTGGGAGGGATTTCCATTCCACACTAAGAATTAGAGCTTTGTTCTATGATCACTTGAAAGTACAAAGAATTATTGCATAGGATTGCTTGCTTGCAGTTTAACACTGATTGTCATTCCCTTATTCTTGAAACTCCTCCTGTGGGTTTAGTGATAGCTACTCTTTCCTTATTTAATTCTGATTTGTCTAATGTTTATTTCTCAGTTTTATTTATTAGCTCTCTTTCCCTGTCCTTCCTTAATTTTGGACCACCCAACATTCCATCCTTGCCCTTCTCTTCTCATTCAAATATTGCTCTTCAGCAATTTCATCCACTCCATTAATTTTCACCTAATGCCATATTGATGACTCCCAGATCTACACTCCTCCCAGACTTTCTCCTGAGCTCTGGACTCATTTATCTAACTGCATCCTGGATACTCCACGTGCGTTTCCAACTCAGATTGTCTCAAAGTGAATCTTATTGTCTTCCCTCCTCTGCTTCTCATTCTCTTGTGTATTCTTTTAGTTAAGGACCACTATTATCCCTTCAGATGCACAAGACAGAAGCTCAGGAAAGACCTGAACATCCTCTCTCCTCTCTCACCTCTCACGTTTAGTCTTAGGTCCTGTCGATTATATTTCCTAATATATTATCAGTACTATAATGCTCCATTTATTACTGTGGCTGTGGTTCCTTGCGTTCTTCAAGTTATGTAGTAAGGACAGAGATAATTTAGCTCACCTAATTTAAATTGGAAGATGATTTTGTTGGTGTCGTAATGGTATCTTGTCCAAGTGATATTTAAGTAAAACACCTTATCTCTCTTTGAAGCATTCCGTAATGTACTCCCTACAATATAAGAATTTGCACCCTATTACAAGAGGGAGGTGTGTTATCTGGAAAGATTGGAAGGAGTAAGCTTCCCAATGTGACTTTTGACCTTTATATACTTGGCCCCATAAATCTCATCTTCGTGTGACTTACAGTCATATGGTGTATATAGTATTTCTCCACAGTCACAGCAAAAGCTCAGGCCAGCCTCTCTCTACATCTTGGCAAAAAATGGATTGGGTTATTCCTCTCTGTCAGTACTAAATGAAAACCACGTAACTCCTACTCACTATCCTTGAGCAAAAGTTATTTAAGTAGCTTTCTTCAAACAAAATCTTATGTGGAGCCACACACATAAAACAAATATAGGTAGAGCTGGCTTTGTTGAAGTGTGGGGTATAGGTATGAGAACTTTTCCCCTTGGTCTCCCAACGGTCCCATCTAAGCACCTCCTGCAAGACCCCTAAAATACCTCTAACTAATCTTAAGGCCCTGAAGAACCCAATTTAAAAATCATGAACCTAAAGGAAACGGGAGACCAATATACCCTAGGAAAGAGCAAATGTCATTTACTGTATATGGAAATATACAATGACTTGGGCTAAATCTGACCAATTCTAGAAAACGAAAAAGAAAAAGAGTTGCATTAATTGGAAGAGTTTGGATTCAGAATCTTGACCAGACAACTGAAGAGACAGAATAGCTCCCCAATTCCAGTAAAAACTCTCCATGTCGTGAACTCTAGAATGGGGCCTTTTCTCTCCAACCCGCTGTCGTTGTTTCCCTGACCTGGACTGCCTTCATCATCTCTTCCCTGGACTCCTGCAAGAGACTAACTGGCCTCCTTGCTGCTAGTTCCTGACCCATCCAGAAAATAAGTAGAACACTTTCCAGAGCCATCTTCCTGAAACCAAATATTATGCCATCACTTCCATTTTCTATGACATCTGGAATAAAGTCCAAATTACATACCTGCCAGATAAAACCCACCCTAGAGAGGTTCCTTCCCAGACTCTGTTGTCAATTCTCCTGCCTTTTTAACTCACATCCTATTCTTTAGCAATACTGGAAGATTTGGAGACCTTCAAACTCACTATATTTCATATCTCCATGGCCCTGCAAATATTGTTCTTTCTGTCTGGAATTAGCATTTCCATAGTGTCTGCCTGGTGCAAACCCACCTATCCCTCAATACACAGATTTCATATCACCTTCTCCCATCTAAAGACTCTCCTAATCCCTCTCACCTTAGGCAGCCTTGACCCCTTCCTCCCATTTCCATGGCACTTTGTACATGCTCATAATGTTTCACTAGTCATACTGTATTATAATTATTTTAATTACATGTCTCTCTGCCAAACTTAATTGCAATTTCCACAAGTGAAAGAACCAAGTCTTATTTACCTTCACGTCACCGGCACCTAATACAGTACGTGGCATCTGGTGATGGTTTAGTGATACTTGAGGAACAAATAATAAGAGCAAAGCTTTAGGAAAATAAGTACAGGAATAGCATGGAGAACGAATTAGAGAGGAAGCCATATGCAAGGGACCAGTTAGGAGGGTGTTGAGATAATCCAGGCTGATGATAATAATAATGAGGTGAAGCAGGAAATTGTCAAGGGACATAGAGCAAAGAAGCATATTGGGCATCTTTGGAAACAGAATCCACAGTACTTAGTGAGGACTTGAAAGGACAGAAGGAGTAATTGACAATAAATCAAAAATTGAACCTGGAATTACAAATGAATTCTGATAACAAGCCTTGGAAATGCAGGAGAGAAACTGAAGAACTTCATTTCAGACATGGTCAACATGGGCTTTCTGCGAGTCACAGTGTTAGTTATTGCCGGCACGTGGCTTTTTCGTACTCTTCCCAGTTTTTAAAGCAGAACTCAGGGGACAATGGTAGCTCAGGAATTGCTGACCCCATGGCTCTCTCTAAGAACACTTAGTCATGGTCAACACTGCAGTTTCTGACATTGCCCTTCTCTGACATTGGAGACCACATGATATTTGAATTTTTAAAAATCAAGTGGTTTGTTTCCCAGCACTTTAAAAGGAATGATTCTAAATAAAGGGGATATTTTTAAAAAGATACATATATATGTAAATACATAGAGAAATATATATATTCATCTCTGTGATTTACCGTCTAAAGTACAGGGAATCTATGTTAGCTATAGTGAACTATTCTGTTGAACTTCTTTTAAATTACTGTCAGGAATTTTTCATTAAAGGTCACTCATTGTAATAGCGTAAGAATGGCTCTAAATCTGGATTAAAAGCTTTTGGTGAATGCAGAGTGTTTTTTCCCCCTGACTCAGAATTAATGACTTAATGCTCCCTGAAGATTCCATATCTATAGGCAACATACACCATCTTGCTGAGTTGAAATCCTAGTAAAGGAATGGATTAATTCTTCATTTATAATGAGAAGAGAATAATACCAACAATGATTCTAATTATATGTTGGACTTATAGAGCTCATTTCTTCCTAGGAGCTAAAGGAAGGGCTACATCTGTTACTTAATTTATACATAGAGACGAAGTGATCTGACAAAGGTTACATGACATACCACTGTGACGAGAATCCTATGTGATTAGAAATCTGGATTTTTGATTCTACATTTAGCATTCTTTGTTCCAAGCTCCCATTTAAACAAAGAACAAAAGAAGAAAAGAAGAAATTGTAATTTACAGAATGAAGAATTCTAACTTGATATAAGGAAGAAAATTCCGAAACGGACGTCTCTGAAGCTTTGGAGTGTGGATTATAAGGAGCTGTGAAATTTCTTTTACTAGAAGTGTTCTAACATAAAGCAGATTCATATATGTCTGAAATCATTTATTGGGATATATCTGATTGAGGCAAGTGGAATAGATTATTTCTCAAGGTTTCTTCCAGTCATATAATTCAATGATTTCTCTGTGATATGCTCTGTTACATTTTTCCCTAGTAAAACTCAAAAAAAGTATGTAATAAATGCAAAATGACACTGTTAAATTCCTTCCTTTTTAGTTTACTAGAGAGTAAATGGAAGAAACTTGACCTGAATTTCTTCTTGCTTGCTCCTCTAAAGTTTATTTTCAAAACTGTAGCCAGAAGGATCTTTTTAAAACATAAGTCAGACCGTGTCAACCCTCTGCTCAATACTCTGAATGGCTCCCTATTGGACTTGGAGTAAAAGCCAAGTCCTTAGAGCAGCCTACAGGGCCCTACATGATCTATAGAAGCATCTCCTCCTGACCTCCCCATTACCTCTTTATCCTCATCCTCTGTCCTACTACTTGCCCAATATGCTCCTGCCACACTGGCCTCCTTGTGGTCCCTCTTCTGGGAACATGCCTGCCTCAGGGCCTTTGCACATGCTGTTTTCTTTGCCTGGTATTCTCTTCCATGAGTTATCCTCCTAGCTCTCTGCCTCCCCTTGTTCAAATCTTTTTGCAGATGTCACTTTCTCAATGAGACTATGCTCATCATCTCATTTTTAAAATTGCAAACTTCCTCCAAGCTCAATGAACTTTATTTTTTCTTTTTTTATACCACATGTCACTTTCTAACATCCATAATTTGCTTGTTGATTATGTTTATTTTTTGATATTTGTCTCTATCTCCTCCCAACCTCTAGCACCTCCAAACTGCTAGAACAAATGGTCCTTAAGGGCAGGGGTCTTTGTCTATTTTTGTTCACTGATTCATCTCAAACACCCAAAATAATGTAATAATATAACTTAATCATAAATTGGGTCTAAAATAACAGAATAAATCAATAAAAACTGGGAAGTGGAAAGAAAATAAAGAGGACAAAAAATGGTCAAAAAAGTTCCTAATTTTTCACAGATGAAGTCCATAGAATAGGTATTATTTCAGTGTGATGATGCCCATTAGAGGGAAAAAAGTTTTCTTAATCCTTGCCTCTAAATAACAGCCTTTAAAATATTTGAAGAGAATTTTCATGCTCCACTCAAGTGCTTAGTCTAATCTGAAGCAGGGTAAACATTAAACTGTGTCACAATTGATGTAAGTTCAAGTCCATCTATCATCTGAGTCGCTTCTTCTATCTCCTCTTACAGAGCATCGCCCAGAATTGGGTGCTCCCTGCTGTGATCCCTGCAGCACAGGTCAGAGCACAACCATCCTCTCACTTCTAGATGTTTTGCTTTAATTAATTCAGTCAAGGATCATATTTGCTCTTTTTTGAGGCTATATTAATGACTCGTATGGAGCTCCTTTCAAATTTAATTCCTAAAACCCTTAGGCTATGTGTTTGCCACTGCGTACAACCACGTAGAGGACCTTATATTTTTCCAATTAAATAGCAATTTGGTAGATTTCAGCCCATGGCTACATCATGTCAAGACAATTTCAATTCAGCATATTTACTGAAAGTTAACTTCAGTAATTTACATAAAGTTAACTTCAACTGCAAATTGCAGGGAATATGCCCTCTATTTCTTTATTTAAGAAATGTAAGTAATTGGAGAAATGCTGAAGAAGACAGAGGAAGAGAAGGCACTCTGCAGCACTTGCCTAGAAACTTCCCTTGTGATTGACATCAATTCATTAAAAAGCATCACTGAGGTGCTAAGATGTAAGTAGTTACTAAGCCACTTATCAGTTGTTCAAATTTCATGTTTTTCTACCTTAAGAATAAGACTATTATCCTAAAATCATTTTCAAGATACGCATCAATAATTTGCATAATTTTGCTTCCTACTTTTGTTTTTTTTTTTTGAGGGAGGCAAGTTAGCCCCGAGCTAACATCCATTGCCAATCCTCCTCTTTTTCCTGAAGAAGACTGGCCCTGGGCTAACATCTGTGCCCATCTCCCTCTACTTTATATGGGACACCACCACAGCATGGCCTGACAAGCTGTGCATAGGTCCACGCTCGGGATCTGAACCCATGAACCCTGGGCCACCAATGTGGAGCACTTGAACTTAACCGCTACACCACCAAGCCGGCCCTGTGCTTCCTACTTTTTAAAAGTTAGAAAATTAATTTGATATAGTTGTGTAAAAGCTGTTTAAAAAAGGTCAAACAAGTTCAAGAAAATTGGTATGATATGCTGCGTTATTATAAAGCACACTGCTAGATTTCTCTATAATTATACTTTTAATTCTAAATTAATTGCATTGAGAATCTATATTAAACCATGAATGATGACCAATTAAAAACATCTTTAATTGGCAATGCTCTTCAAAATGGAATTAGTGCTAATGAAATAAACTACTTTTGATATTGTGGAAATTCTGATTAAATGATTGCTGCTGTGACTAATTAGGAAACCCCGCATAGCGAATGCTTCTAAATATCTGCTTCTCTTCTACCTACTTTTCTACGTTTTGGGGAGAAGTGGGGGAGGAGAATGAGGGATCTGTTAGTTGAACTTAAGATCGTCAAAAGCTTAACTTCCTTTTTCCATGATTTATTCATCCTTGTCCTGTCATTCGGTGTTGTTAAACGAAGATCTTTAAACTTGTTTGGCTGTTATTAATATTCTTGAAATTATGAATAGTTCGTCAACGAACTGTGGTCTTTGTGGTAGAACACCATAGAAGGTAAATTTATAATATTTTATGCTACTCAAAGTTACCCATCTATGTAGCGTGGGGAAATAGGTAACCAATGAATTATTAGTTAGAATCTTGATAGTTTTAGAGCAAGATTTGTTTTTAACTCGGTCATTTAATTGCTTGGAGGTGATTTTGAAATTCAGAATGGCTTTAGGTAGTTTAGACTACTTCTCTTCTGTGCTAAAACAGCCAACTTGAAGATGTGTGGCAGCGGAGGGGAGTCGAATCCCTGAAGAAATTTGTTTGGTTTGAATGTATTTGATAATTTAGAGACGCTGCACAGGGTGACAGAGAGAGCACTAGGCAAGGAGCCTGAAGACCAAGCCATCCCAGGTCTGCACCTTCAAGGCTGATGCTTTGGGTCAGGTTGTTACAACTCTTCACTGCAGTTTCCTTAACGAAAAAATGGAGAAGCAACGTTTTCCAGAATTGCCTCAGGATAATTTCACTCAAATGTGGAAGTGTTTTATGAACTATGAAATACTGTGCAGACTCCCAGAAATATAATCTCTTTTCCCATTCATCCCTTAATTCAATCAGAATGGTCAATTTGGTAGACATGTATTCTTTAAACTTTGAATCACCTATTAATCATCACCTTTGGCAAAGAAAATAGAGATGCAAAAATAACAAGTTCTGTATAAAAAGCTCAAATACATGATCTGAAGCACATTTTTTTTAAAAACAGTTTTTTAACCATTGCCCAGTTTTTTTAAGAAAAAGAAATTTATCTTAGCACATGTTTTAAACAATAATCAATTAACCGTTTTGTTGTCATTTTGTGTGTTGTTGATTGATTCTTCAGCATAGTTTGAAGATGCTAGACTTTCTCTATTATGGGCAAAATAAAATAAATCATCATCAGACAATATTTTCCAGACTGAAAAATACTATATTTTTATACCATTGTCTTCCATCCGTTTACTTTATGGACCCTAACTGCTCCACGGCGCTCTTGGCCAGAAACAAATTATTTCTAAATATTATGTTTGCATTTTGATCCTTTATCCTAGCTGTAAAATTATACATAGCTAGCCTTTTATCCTATAAACCCATCTGTGGTTGCTGGAAAGCAAATTATTTTGTTGAAGGTCAGCATTAAATCCAGCCAGTTTTACCTTGCATTAATCCCTCTGTGTTGCTTAGGTTGTAAGCTTTTTATCGCTATACTAGAACCACTTTTTGGCCCCAGAATCTCTTCACTCAATTTGATTCTTAACGCTGCTCTAATGCAATAGATGTTAGGATTCGGCCATCTGGGCGTTTTAAAACATGGCAGCAGACCAATGGCGTCTGAGTTTGGTGCAGTGCCTGAGGTTTGCCTCTTTACTACACACAACCAGCCATTTGTCAAAAATGCACGGCCTGTGTCCAACAGTTTACTGTGGCCACGTATGCTTTAGTCACGCTTTCTAACTCTCAATTAGGAAAATCTCAAATTTAGTCATTACAGGTTTTATGGATTGTGGAAACACAGGGGGTCCCTGGAATGGACAGACAGCTGAAAAACTTGGCGGGCAGTTAAATGGGAATCAAGTAAGACTCCCCACAGATCGGTCATTTACCATCACTCCTACACTCAGTCTATGTTGAAATAAAAGGAAAATTCTATTTTCAGCCCTGAGTAAATGGGAGAGGCTAAACTTGCAGAGTCATGTGCAGCAGGGTCCTAAGTGGAAAAATGATGTGAAGGGTAGAATCGCCTCACCTATTCAAGTTAGCTTTCTTCAAAATGAGTCCCTGGAGCCCTATTTCCATCACTTGGAGATGGGCCAGAGTGAGAAACAGACTATGCTTCCCAGGGTTCTCTATTAACTAAGATGCTGCACAGTCCTCCAAACCCAAATGCCACCTCTTCCTGGAAGCCTCCCTGTGCGTGCCCATTTGGAACTGATGTTTCTGTTGCAGTTCCAAAGCACTAATTACAGGGCTGGATGCAACAATCTCTCCTTGCCCCCTTGTGCACAGGATGCACAGAGCTGCAGCCATCCACAGATGCATCTTTTTCTTCAAATTCCACTAACGCACCCTGTGCACTAACAGCAGCCATGTACGCTTGTGCACCTGTTACAGAGCCTTTTCCGTTCTTCCTTGTTTGATGGTCTAGTTCTTGACATGCTGATGTATCATGAGCATTTTCAGGTCAGTGGCCATACCTCACTCCTTTGGGTAATCCCCATAATGTCTTTTTTCTGTTGTTTTTTGTGAGGAAGATCAGGCCTGAGCTAACATCCATGCTAATTCTCCTCTTTTTGCTGAGGAAGACCGGCTCTGAGCTAACATCTATTGCCAATGCTCCTCCTTTTTTTCCCCAAAGACCCAGTAGATTGTTGTATGTCATAGCTGCACATCCTTCTAGTTGCTGTATGTGGGACGCGGCCTCAGCATGGCTGGAGAAGCGGTGCGTCGGTGCGCACCCGGGATCCGAACCTGGGCTGCCAGTAGCAGGGTGCACGCACCTAACCGCTAAGCCACACGGCCGGCCCCCCCATAATGTCTTTGCACTTGAAGGCCTGCAACCAAAGAATGTTGAAATTTGAGGGAATGTAGCACATCAAATGAAACTATGAAATTTTCAATTCTGCCACGGCTGTGTGTGCTCATTTTAGAATTTGAATGTATCTGCGGTGTATTATATTTGACATAAAAACACAACTTCTAAACCAATATTGTTGGTATCATTCCACTCAGAAATCATTCAGTTTAAGACAGGAGAGCATCCAACATTTAAAAAAATGGGGCAGGGGTGGGGGAAGTGTCAAATGCACTGGGAAAATATTTAGTATGGAAATTGTGGACATTTTAGAGGCATATGTTTGGTTATTATGATCTTGAAAGTTAGATTCTTATGCAGATAGTGTGTATAGAAATATAAAATCCCTGAAAAATTTGTCTTCTGATCAAACTAATAATTATTTTATTTGTATGGCCAAGAATGAACACTGATGACCGGGCCAAATATGGTTATGGGAGTTTTCTATATGGTTTACATTTTGCAATTTAGAAGTCACAGACTAGCACTTTATTTTAATGACTCTTGCAAATTGTCACTGATGTTCTATTATTATTCACAGATCCATTTTTGAAAAAAAATTCTAGATAGTTTGATTTTAAATTCGTCTCTTAAATAGTTCTGTTGTCATAGAATCCACTTAGCAACGTTTAAGGTTTTGTTTCCAGAATTTTGTTCTGGGAAATTTTGGCTGGTTGTTTCATTTTGATTCTTAAGTCAAATTTAAGAAATATTAAGAGCCCACAACATATCAATGTAAACGTCAATGACGCCATATAATAATAGAAGAATTAAAAATAAAATCCACAGGGAATTATGCTGCACTGAATCAAATTGTCAGCATTAATGATTGCCTCCATTGCACCAATATTTCATTCCTTTCATTCTGTAACATCATGGGAATGAGCACCATTAGGATAATATATTCCAAAGGAGCTCATTATTTTGGGGGCTGGGGGGACAAGGGTATTCTTCTGTGATAGAGCTACTAAATTTAATTGCCTTGCAAGCAGTGCATACATTCATTACTTTAATTTATTAAAAATATGTTACCTAAACCACAGTTAAGTAAGTATACAATTGCTTAATCTCATAATATCCACCGTTTTGGTCATCTTTCACTAGGTATTCTCTGAAGCAAATTCTTATTTTTGTCTTTAATAATATCATTTTCTAATTTGGATTTTTAAGATCAACAGACCATTTCAGCCAGAGAATCATTAAATGTAGGCTTTACATCTACTCTTGCAAATTAGTGAGATGAGTTTCCTCATATTTTGTTTTGTCTTACTTTATTATTTTTATTATTCAATGTTTATTTTATTATGACTATAAAAATGATATTCACAGATGAGACATGGTAAAATACGAATACTTTTCCTTTCCTGAACAACTTTTTAAACTTCTTTGGAGTTTCTCTGGAAGATTTCTTTATTTTCTAACATTTCTAAATAAGCTTTTTGTTTATACCATAATATTTTTAATACCCAAAAGATAATTTTTTCCCTAAATTTTCTCTTTTTGCAAAATCTTAATCTTACTTTGTAGTTAGAATATTCTCTCTTCTTTCTGTGGGTATGACTGATAGTCTTTTTTCTGGAGAAAGAGAGCTCCTTGCCATTAGGGTGTCTGTTTCTTCCAAGTACATCATATGTTTTTCCCTGTTTGCTGTGGTCTCTGTCCCCCATCTTAGTGGCTTTATTCAAATGTCTAATAATCCTTAGTTGTAGTCTCATATTTAAGAGTTAGGGGAGAGATTGCTTAAAAACTCTTAACACACACTGTGAGTCTTCTTGGCTGTCTCCTTCACAGTAGGGGGATAGATTTGGCTTGGCTCTTCACCTGGTCAGACATCCCAAAGGAGAGTCTTCTAGGCTCCCACCTGGAAAGTAAAGGCTAGCTTCATCTTTGCATGCCTATTACTTTTTAAAAAATTCTTACTGATATTTCAGTGAGGTTTGAGGAAGGGACTAAAGTGTATATTTTTGTTAAAACCACCATCTTGACCAAGAATTCTCATTTATTTCTGTATAGTCTTGGCAGCTGGAGCATTACTTGCAAAAGTAGGGATTAATTAAATACTGTTGAGTGAATGTGAATAGATGATGAATGGAAAGAATCTAGGAAGTTGAAATGATTGTCTATGTTACTGTTTTTTTTTAATACTTTGTTTAGGAAAAATTTTATTTTGAATTCAAACTTAAAGGGTCTGAAAGTTCTAAAAAACTTATTGTATGGCTCATTTGTTGCTGAGAACAATGGTTTGGTCAAATGGAATGAAAGGCTTTAAGATTCATCCATTTTTTATTAACAGTGCCTGGCACACCTCGGAGCCATGAAACACCTTTTCTATAGAAGTTAATAGCCCAGAAGGGGACATCATATTTTGATGTGGATGATGAATGTTCTAAAAAGTTGCATGAATATGACATTATGGACAAATTCCCCTCCTGTTTATTTGTAACATGCTTATTAAATAATATGACACTGTCCAGGGATTTTTCTTATATTGCTTTATTATTTTACAATTAAATTATCATCCAGAATTTAGTCTTTCATATTTCAAGGCACTGAGAGAGGTTAAATCATGGTCTGGCTTGAGGGACTCTGAGACTCTTTAGGGCATCACCAGACCTAGCAATGGCGAGTTCTGGGAAACACGAGGCTCTTTACAAACAAGGCACCTCATGCTGAACATTTCACAGGCCCTCTCTTTCTGGAAACTTATGACCTATATTTTTGGGAAATGTTATTAAATTATTTGTTGATAATTTTCTCTCTTCAATGTTCTGCATCCTCCACTTTCTAATGGGAATTTCTATCATTCAAGTGTTGAGTATTTTGGATTAGTCTTCTAAGTTTCTTGTCTTTTCTCTATTTTTCCATTCCTTTGTCTTTTTATTCTACTTTCAGTGAGATTTATTAAATCTTTATCTTCCAATTCTTCTACTGAATTTTTATGCATGCTATTATGTTTCTGATTTCAAATGCTCTTATTTTGTTATTTGAATGTTCTGCATTAATAGCATCTTATTTTTGATTTGTACGTGTTACTAATACTTGATTTTTGTTTTTTGTTTTCTCCCTGCATAATCTCTTTCTTCCAAGTTGCTTTACATTTTTTGTTTTTTCTGTTTGTTAAATTGCATCTTTATTTTTGAAAGCCTTTTCTCAGATATTTCTTATCCTTGGCTTTCTGTGCGTGATAATGAGTGAGGGCTTTAGAACCTGACTGACATGGCTGAGCACATCATGGGGCTTCTAAACTCTGAGCTACACGAAATTGATCTGTGGACCATTTGTTGGGGGAATTCCAAGCATCGGTGTCTTTGTCTTTTCTGCTTTGGAGTAGATCAAATTCCCCAGAAGAGAATCGTCCAATTTCTATCTATAGGGAAGAGATCTGGGAGCCAGCATCCTGACAACCAATTAGGTGCAGAGGCTGGGGGTCTTTGCATCATTATTTGGTATGCATCTGATCATTAATCCCCATGTTGTCAGCATGGTACACATACCCTCAACTGTGCTTAGCATTTTCCAGCCCAAGATCCTCTGTTTTCCCTCTCTAGTGAATACATCTCCAGACTTTTAGAGGAGGAGGGGCACGCAGTAGTGAGGAGCAAAAGACATCAGAAGTCTAACTCGTTCTCAGACAGATTCTACCCAGGCTGCCTGATTTCAGAACCACCCCCCTTCACCTCCATTCCTGAAGTAACTGATGCTTTTTATGATTCTGCAAGTGTAACTTAGGTCGGTCGCTATCTTCCCTACTGACGTCAGTTCCGCTCATCCATTAGCTTCTACTTTTGAAAACTGTGTACCTTTTGCCTCCTTTTAGGTTTTCTCCATCCTTGTGGATTATGTCTTTACAATATATCCCTTTACTATAGTTTTTATAAGTGTGTTTTAGTACCCTATCTTAATAAGAGATGACGATGGTATAGTTTTTTGGACTGTCTCATAGCACATAATGATGTCTTGCACATAGTAGACACTAACCTGATATTTGTAGAACTGAATAGATGAATACTTTAAACAGATCCAAAACATAGTACTACAGCATTTTTGCATGCTACAGATTTATGTAGTTGATAAATTAATAAAACTAAATATTTCTTTTCCCCTCCCAAAATGCAACATATAGATTGCTCCATAAGTAAAAAATCTATGTTGGAAAAAGTTAGCAGTACTTTTAATGGGCACTTGATCTACTCTTGTGTTCTTATCTGTTAAACAAATATTTATTGAGGAGCCACAATGTCGCTGATTATCCTTGAGATTAGAGTTTGCATTTTGTTACACAGCATGTCTATTATAAATTGGTTATCATTCAATTAGTAGGAATGTCTCGTAAATGAATTTTTGTAGGTTAAGATTTGTTAGCTCCCAAATCAAGAACAGATTGAAGTAAACATTTCCATGTTTTATATGTGTCACTAAATACAACTTAGAAATATAGAATCCCTCATTTGATTACTAAATTTAGTAATACAAATGGAGTTTTAGTTTATTGCTTCTGTATGAAGCTTCAGCAGGTTCTGAGAGGGCTAGAAAGCTAACTCTAATGTATTTGGAATTTGTTCAGAATCAGGTTGCTATTATTTATATTTGTTTCAACCAGAATTATACTTAAACCACTAGATTTTGATAGATAATGGTTTAAGTTTATCCAGATAGTATAATATTTCCTTAGGGATATGGTATTAGATATTTAATTTTTGTACTTAGATATTTGATCTATACAAGTTTATGAATAAGCAAGCAATATAATTTGCCAGACATGTCTCCATTTTTCATTTTAGAAATAGACCTATTGCCTGTGTGATAGTATGGCATTTCTTATGTAACAGCTTACACAGACTGTAATTGGTTTTCATTAATAAAAAAAAAAAGTATGAAGTTTGTATTCAGACTGGTTTATTGAAGGAGTAAATCTTTACATAAAAGATGACAGTATTATTTTTTAATGTATATATTTTTTTAAAGAAAAATGACATGTTAGGATAGCTTTAACTCAAAGTAGAAGTGACTACTTTTTTTGGTTATAAGTCTTCAGCATTTATTTTTCCTTTTACATCATATGTAGATTATTTTGATTAAAATAAAACTTAATTGGAAAGAATATACCAAGTATCTATTGAATATTTTCTGTATGCCAGATATTCTGCTAAATACTTTGTATGAGTTGTTTCATTTAATCATAACAGCCCTACAAGTTTATTATTATTCACATTTTACAGGTTAGAAAAATACCAAGGCTTAATAATAAAATAATAATACTTATAATAAAAATAATAAAATAATCACTAATAGTCACTAAATGTTAGTGAATGCGTCCTATACCTGGGTCACTGGTTTAAGTGCTTTGTGTGTATTATATCATCTGATCCTCACCACGTGTATGAAGTAGTTGCTGTTATCATTCCCATTTTACAAATAAAAAAGGGAAAGGATACTTCCCCTCAGAGGGAAAACTCAGGAGCTCAAAACTCAGACACAAGCAGCTACATCCATAGTTGGTGCTAAAATACAAGTCTTGCATCACTTGGGAAACTTGATGCTGCAGGTAACAGAAACCCTGATTCAAAGCACCACAGACGTTGAGGACGTTGAGCATCTCGAGCCCCAAAGCTTAGAAGTACAGCAGGTTTCGAGGTTGGTTGATGTGGTGATGTCATCAAGGACCCAGGTTACTACAATGTCTCTGTTTGGCCACATCAGTCTGGCTTCCAAAATCAAATCTACTCCTTACTGGCTATCAATTAAAGCAAATTATTTAAACTCGTGGAGCCCAGGTATATTCAAACGTCACTGAGAATAACGACCTTGCAGTGTTGATTTAGGACTGGAGACAGGAATGTCGCAGCAGTTCTGAGCTTCAGATATCGGTACCTGTTTCCTCATCTACAATGTCAGAAGAGGGAGAGCATCTACCCAGGGGTTGTGGCGAGGAGTATGTCAGTTAAAATACACGAGGTGCTAAGAACCGTGGCTGGCACATTGTATGTGCTACACATGTGTTAGCTGTTGTTGTTGTTGTTCTTCTTCTTCTTGTTATGCTCCTGTGACAGTGTCCAGAAAAAGAAATTATGGTGCTCTCTTAGATATGGAAATTTTCAGTCCTTGCAGTAGATTTTCTCACATATCTGCTTTGCAGGAGTTGGGTTTCGGGCCTTTTCCTGAAACAGTCACCAGATAGGATAACAGCTTTACCCTTAGACCAACAGACAAGACACCCGAGAGCTGAAGGCAGAGTCACCTCCCCTGAGCACAGGGCCATGCAGGGGTGGGGCATAATGGAACAGGCTCAACAACCGTTCTCGTCTACTGTGACTATGATGTAGAAGCTGTTAGCATTGGTGCACCCAAAGAATTTGGTGTAAGGCATAATGGAGAAGGCAAGGGGCAAGTCAGCCTCTCTCCTCTGCCATGTGACTGCTATTTGGTTGAAACACTGACACTTCATCCAAAAATTGGGACTAGGTTACCCACGATCATTCTCACTAACTATACATTGGTCCTCATCCTCCCTCACTACACAGTCAGACAATGACCTTCCCAATAAGAGGAGACCCCCTCTCACAGCCCATTTTGGTCAATAGTACACAAGATGCTGTGAGTCCCTGCCAGGCCCATCAAACAAATGAGATTAATAATACACATCCTCCTGACTTTAGAGAATAGTTTTAAGAATCAAATATGATAGAATGTGAAAATGCTCTGTGAATAGTAAGACACAGCAATAAAGGATGGGGGTTCATTTACCCCTACAGGACTTCTGATCCATCTGCTAGGACGATAGATTAGTCCTTCCCTGATAATGGATTAATGGCAGATGTGCAACATTAGAAGCTACGTGGCTCATTAACCCATGACACGAGAATCTTGGTTATAAAAGTGAGCAAGTTTATAGAACACATATTAGCGAGAACATTAATGAAATGATCAGGATTTAATGTTTCCTAATGGGCCATTATATCCTTTTTGCTCTTGAAGTAGATTAAAAAATACATGAATCTGTGGCATAGAGATTAATATCATTCTAAAGAGCTGGCATCAGAACTCTAATAGACACTTGGGGAGTTGCTCCCTTTGGCCTGCAAACTGGAAATCTCAGAAAAAAACTTAGAGAACAGCAGCTGTTAGGGATCATCTCTCAAGAAGCCCAACCAAAATTTACCTAGAAATTAACACCTGCTACTGAAGCTACGTCTGATATACACAATTATCAAGGAGGCCACCTCCACAGTTAAATTATCATAGTTTCAATTCTACCCAAAAAATTGCTGTAGCAGAAGGATATCTGATCAAGGGTTAGCACTGAATTTTGCTGCAAATCAGGATTTGACTACAGCTGAAAATAGGTTCACACTCAGAATGTGAAATATGAAAAGGCCACAATTCAAGTGGTTATCCTGTGGCTTGTGTTTCTAAATGGTCACACTTATCTATAGAAAGAATATTCGTTTTCTAGCTAAAGTCTTTTCGTAAATACTTATATTTTGTAAATATTATATTTTGTAAATACTTCACTGAGTCATTTTTCTAGAAGCATTAGAATATTCCCTATAACACATTAAGTTTCTCAAATTTGAAAGGTGATTTTTTAATGTCTGCCAATGCTTTACTCTTTGCTTTATCAATTAGTGATTTCTGCCTAATAAGATTGACACATAATACAAGTCTATTAAAAAAAAAGTTGTGTTTTATGCTTTATTGTAATTAAAGTTGTATCTTTACAATACCAAATAATGAATAATCATCGTGCAGCTAATTTGATGAAGTGATAACTTTAAATTCTAAGTTGATCAAATTAATTTTGTGTCCAATAGTTATATACACAGATTAAGATTCTTATTAAAAAAAGTATTTAGTTTTGTTACTTTCTAATAAATATCAGTTTCTATATGAGTATAGAAAATAGGCTTTGTAAATAGAATTTCAAACCTGTTAAATTTACTAAACACACAATAATTTACCCCCCAAAGTCTTTGTGATGGTGAATCAGATGGCAAAAATTGTAGGTATAAGAATAAAGATTATGGCTTTTCCAGAACGTGATTTTTTCTTGATTATCTCTTAGGTTCCTTAACCCACAATCGTGAATTTTCTTGGTTAGACTACTTGTAAACCAATCTCAGCAGAAAAGGCTGTGGTAAATAGAAGGACCATTTCTTGTATCCTTATGGAGTTGTAAAACTGTACATATTTTACAACGATGTAATTCCCTAGTACTTTAATTCCGGGATCACACCTGACGGACACCAGGTTAATTGACTAAACTCCGAAAAATACAGCCAAACCAATTATCCATTGATAAGTTTTTAAAATACATTTTAATGCATATTGTTTATTTCATGTAGCATTTTTCCTTAATGCATTGAACAAATTTATCTGTGTAAACACAGTATTATTTACATGAATATTGTTCCTTTTAACATATGGTTGAAAATATTCAATTATGGCAAAACCATTTTTCAAAGTATCTTAGCATAACACAAGTGTCTGCTTGATTCCAATGCCAATTCTCCTTCTCGTTAGCTATCTCAAGCAAATTTATCATGTCTGTTCTCCATCATTTTCTTTGTTTTCTTTCTTTACTGTTTTTGTTTATATAGTACTTTCTCACCCGAAGATAAATATTCATGTTTGTTTTCCCTAATTCTTTTATAGTTTATATTTTATGCTTAACTCTTTAATACAAATGGAATTGACCGTTTTATTTTAAAGTGTGCATGCTATTTTATTTAAGAACCAATAATTCATTCAATGAACATTTATTACATACCCACTGTATGTTGGGCTCTGTGCTAGGCACTGTGTATACAAAAATGAATCCATGCCAGCTCTTGAGAAGTATAAAATCAGTGGAAGACAGGCTATAAAAAGATAAATTACACTACAGTTCAGAAAGGGCCAAAGAGCAAGAAGGAGACACAAAACTATCCCAATAGTGGTAGTATCTCCATTGACCGGAGTTCTGCTTCTTGGTGCAGCTAGGATGCTGAGTTCATGGAGCACTCTTATTACACAGCTGGACTCACATTAGCAGAAAAAAGTAGGTGTACTATTGACTATGGACTGGCTATGTCCAAGGCTGGACAAAGACCATAGACAAATGTCATTGGGTAGGCACTGCTGCTGCCACTCCCATCTCATAAGTCCAGAAAAAAGCAGAATATTATGATTGCTTCCCAGGTAAATATTAGGCATAGGATTGTCCTCAGAATTTCTGCAATACTGTATTTAACCTGTGTGTGATGTAGAAACTTAGATCAGAGAAGGCTTGTTTGGAATCTATCTTTCCTTCCTCTTTCCTATAAAAGTTGAGCCCTCCACAGTCTCCTCCACATCAATCTGCTTTTCCTAGTTGTGGGACAAGAGGTGTGCATGGAAGAGGGTAGAGTTGGGAGCATGGGTAAGGAAAAAAGGCAGGGAGGATCTGCCATCACTTCATTAAAAGTCTAAGAACCATCAGAAGCAACTAGCCTACTAAAAATGGATCCTGGTTTTGCTGTTGAACTTCTTTAATTCTGTTCATTGGCAACTCTTTGCTTTGACTAGGAGCCTAGCTAGATCCTTTTGAGAACTAGCCTTCAAGACTTGAGTCCACAATGAGAAGCTTTGAAAAGTTCTAGGATGAGCTGGTCCTATGACTCACTGTCCTCCAGCTGGCTGAGATCTTGTTTGTTTTTTGAGTCTGAGCATCTGGCTTTGTTCTCAGTTGACTCTCAGCATTTGTCTTGTGCTTTGCCTGACAGGTAAATTTCAACTATCTCCAACACTAATGCTGTGGGATGGTTGACACTCTCTCTAACCCACTGCATACATTTCAATCAGATACAAGAATTGACCTAGCAAAGAATTATCACAATTCTCACACAGACACTAAACCAAAGCCCTAATGGTATGTGTAATTATGACCAAATTGAGTATTTATCAAACTAAGCTGTAATTTATACATCCCAAAATTAGAACCCTCTTTTTCCAATATTGAGAGTCATTATATAAATGGCCCAGAATGTTTTTAATAACAATTCCTGGTATTTTATGATGAGATGATGGCCCTAACACATTTATGCATTTACATTAAATTATAGGAACATCTTTATTTCTAAATGTTAGTAAATAAATATGCATTATGTGTGGTACATTCTATTATAAGCTATGTGAATTTGAGAGCAATATTCATAGTCATGAGTAAAATAAACGACCAAAGAGTACCATAAATCATTAAATAGCTACAAAAATTCTCAATGGAATTATTACCTGTAATTTGAATTCTCTCTTTCAATAATTGTATATAATGCATGGATTCGAGCTTTACTGAATGTCCTCATAAAATTCTCTTTTCTCCCAGGCCCAGGCAGTCGACCTTTCTCTGACATTGGTAGCATTTATTCCCTCTCCCCTTTTCCTTCTAGCTCTTTTTTCCACACACTATTCCCCAAAGCCAATGATGGACCAAGCCATCAAGTTACATGGCTTCCTACTGCAAATTGGTCCCATTTGTTGTATCACTCAGAGAGAAACTACTGTTTAGATTCTGGACAATGGGAAGGAGTTGAGAAGAGGAGGGAAATTGTTCTTCCCCATGTTAGTTACCTTGCCCACTAGGAAAGGTGGCTACTATCTTTTCAGCAACCTTTCACTTAATTGTACTTCTTCTGAGTTATGTGATGTCAGTCCATCCTTACCCAGCATGCATCTGCCCCTTCCCTTCCTGGATCTTGACTGAGGACCATGCACGTACTGGTCTCTGATCTAATGGAAAATCATGGCGAGGGGATGATTGGGAAGATTTCTGCCCTTATAGACTTTATGTCACACATTTTCTCCAATTCCAGTGCCTTTCTTCATGGCCTAGTCTGTCCTGGGGTAATATACCCCTTATGAGAGTCACATCTAGAAGCTACAAATTTAAAAATATAACTTTCCCCAAATAGGGACAGATGTACCAGATAGCATATTCCTTTGCTGAAGACTGCTTCAATTTTAAAATATAAAGAAACTACCTGGACTTTTAAATTGAAATTGAAATTTTATGTAACTGGCGTAAAGTATTCTAGTGCTGCTACTTGGCACATGGCCTGAAATTAGAGAACGTTAAACAGGTCCATGAAAATTAAACTCCTTAAGGATCTAGAGAGTGTGCAACTGCCCATTCTACTCGTTCCCTCTCCTTTGATTAAAGGTGAAAAAAAAAATCAAATCAGCCAATAGCCTGCTATCCAAATTGAGATTTTTTTCCTGAACAGTGAGACTGTGATTAGAATGCTAGGCAAACTGCCTTTTCAGTCTCCCTTACCAGGTCTGTGTTTCAACTCCTGCCTCTGAGGGCTACAAGTTCTTCCTCAGCCAAGCACGGTCCTTGGAAACACTGCCCTTCACTGAGGAAATAAATCTCTACAGGAATGATAGTTTTGACAGTAAAAAGAAAAAAATATTTTCCTGTTTGATCTATTTCTGGAAAGCCTCCAAATTAATTTTTAAAGTGCTAGACTTCCTCAAAAACTGTATATCTCATTCCCAGACTCAGAGAAAAAGAGTTGGACCCACGATTGATGAGATTTTTCCAGCCTCAGGGACTGTGTGGGCATATTCCGGTTACTGACTGAACCATACTCCACTTCCCCAAACCTTTTCCCCTGTATCAAGCCTTTCAGTATGCACAGAGCTCCGGGTGCACAATACTTATCCTCAAATAACAAACAAGATGCCCCCAGGCCTCATCACTGGTTGACAAGATGCTCAAAGCATCAATGATAGGAAAACTATATCAGACTGTGAGTCACTTTCTACATAATGGCTCTGAATTAAAGTTGTTCTAAATACCTTTGTTTGGCATGCAGCAATATATTTTAATTGATATAGATCATATATTTCTCGATTATAGAGTGCTAATTAAGAAAATAGGAAATATTTTACACTGTGATGAATAGAGAACAATGACTATAAACTGCCTTTCTATTAAAGAGATGAGCAAGGAAAAATTTATGCAGTCATTCTCAGAGAAGATCTTGTGACCTAATGAGATTTTAAAATTTATAATGATCTATATGTATAGTGAGATTTTTATATTCATAAGGAGGAAACCTACACTGTTTTAAGGCTCCTTTGTGTTTAGACAAAGGGGAAATAGGACAGAGCATAGACAGGCACTTGTGACCTCATACTGTTATCACTTCAGACACTACAAAAGATGTCACCACAATAACTGACCCAACATCCCTTGAAGATTCTGCCTGGCAAGTCTTCCCGGAAATAATTCCAGTTCACGGCAGGAGGGTTGTTTGGTGGCTAAAGGCAGATCTATGAAAGGGAAGGGTTTTCCACTTTGAATAATAGTATATGTAGTCATCTAGGTGATGATGGAAAGTATAGGTAAGTATGCTTTTGGAAAAGTTGGATGTTTTGATTTAAGAGTAGCTGCTACCTGTAATGTGAACAACCGGAAATTGATATGTCTCCTCATGATCTCCAAATTGAAAAGGATTCAAATATTGTTTGTAAAACTTCAAATTCAACTTTAATTAAGGAAGAGCTAAATGTGGTCTTTGCTTCATGTAGGGACATTACAATTACTGGGATTAATCATTACTAGTAATAGTGAAATCATTCATTTTCTAATGTGAATTAATTAATGGCATGGAAGCACACTGAGCTCCTAACCCTAGGAAAGATAACTCCATGATACAGCCATAGGGTTAAAAAAAAAAAGGAAATGACCTTTATTATCATGCCCCCCCAAATAATTAAATAGTAATCAAATAAAACAATGTTTACTATTTAGGTACCTCCTTTGTGGTCACTGGACTTTGTGCACTCAGGGAATATCTGGCTAGTGATAACAATCCTGTTTAGATGAAGGGCATAGAACTAATGTTGGCATGCGGTACCTCCAAATTTGGTACAATTGCTTACTGTCATATCAAGGGATCCATAGAGATATGAAGAGAGATAATATTCTCAAAATCAATATAGCTACAGTAGGCAGAAGTGGGCTTTTATTCTCAGTTCAGCTCCACCCCCACAGCAAAGGAATTAGCACCACCCCCTGCCAATAGATTTGTATGTAACCCTAAAGACCCTAATGAAGAGTTAGGCAAAAAGAATGGGCTAACCCATCTCACAGCCACAATGAAATGCACCCAGAGAGTTGTATTTGAGTCATTTCTCTGAAATTTCCAGATCCCCAGAAGTTGCCTCTTGTAAGGCGTCCAAGATGGTTACTCTGTGACTTGAGATTGATGGTGACAGATAAGAACCTGCCAGAGAGGTTTTTACCACATCCAACTTTGCAATTAATCAGACCTCTTTCCAGCCTTCACAATTATTTTAGCAAAGGAAGCAATTAAAAAAAAGTCTTCTTTTGCAGAGAGTTTTAAACCACACCAGCAGCCACAACCATAGGTCAAAAATGCCAATATTGTTGTCTTTATCCAGCTACCCTTCAAAAAGAGAACAACTAAAAGGATTATATGGCTTTTCCTTTCTTTAATATGAATTCTATTACATTAAAACAAACATCTATTTTTTTCTCAAACAAGGACTTTTTCCTACCAAAATAGAAAAATAAGCAAAAGTATTCTTTCCAGGTGGTAAACTTAGCAAAAAAACAGATTGAAAAGAGAAATTTCTATTGTGCAAATGAAATGTGTGCATACATGCATATGCATGCGTGAATTATGAATACACCAAAGTATAAATATAACACATTAGTGCCGGCGTAAAGCACAAAGGTAGCACAATTTTATGGTCTCAAAATCCTAATTAGCATAAAAGGCATAACATTGTGATCAAATAATTAGTGATTAACACAAAGACAGAGAAGCCAGATGTGTTGAATGAGCTTGGTAATTAACTAAGTAAACTGCAGGTGTTTAAAATTCATAGATTACAAATGAAATGTATACTTATTTAAAAAAATCTTCCTTAGGCAAATCTTAGTGTAGTCAAGTACAGCAATTACGTACCATAAATGTCAATATCTCTGAATGAACATTATACTTTCACAAATAATTAATATTTGAGGCATCATTGGCATGACATGTTTTCAGTGCTCAAGTCCTTTGAAGCTTTTGGAAGGCTGTTTTCACTGGGACATCCCTGTTCTGCCCAATGGACCTGATGCACATCTAAAGTAGACAAACCAGGGGCCAGCCACATGGCCTAGTGTTAAGTTTGGTGCTCTCCCCTTAGGCGGCCTGGGCTCGGTTCCCCGGGCACAGACCTACACCACTTGGTGGTGGCCATGCTGTGGAAGCAACCCACTTACAATGTAGAGGAAGACTGGCACAGATGTTAGCTCAGGGTGAATCTTCCTCAGCCAAAAAAAAAAAAAAAGTAGACAAACCATCATAAAGGAAGACATGGCTAATGAATGGACAACTAAAAAATAAACAAAAATAAGAAAGGGGGAGTTTGATATTTAAAAGAAAAAATTTTTCTGCAAATTGCATATTTTTGTTAACTTCTCAATGTATTTCTCCCACCCTCCTTAGGTGGCCCTGCAGTAAAAGTGGGTTTCATTCACATCATTTCTTCTAACAGGACTAATGATTTCTTTAGAGTCATTGTTAGGAAATGGGGAGTTTTTGTTTGATTCCTTCCAACAGCATCAAATGGCACAGACAAGCTAATGTAAGGGAGGGGATTGGGTCTTTGACCATGGTTGTTTTCCTCCTAGTTTTGCACAGTGTCTCAATTATTTTTATTACACCTGAGAAAGATTGCTGATCCTCTCCACACTCTCCTTTCTTAAGAAATGCATCTGATAAGACTCATGTCAACTCCGAAATGAATGAGCTGAGAAAATATAAATTTGCAAAACCCTGCAACCCCAATTTTCTTCATATAGAAGAAAGGTTTGTGGTATTGAAGAAATTATGTGGTTTTCCAACACCACATAATTCCCAGCTCCAGTGACAACCTTCCCTCATCGGTACCTATCCTCACTATTCCAAGCTTCATCACCACAGATCAGTCCTGCCTTTCTTAGGACCCCATAGAAATGGAATCGTATGGTATACACTTTATTGGGACTGACCTCCTTTGCTCAACATCATGTCTGTGAAATTCAACCATGTCTTTGTGTGTATCAGCAGTTCATTCTTTCTCGTTGCTGTGCAACTTCCATTGTATGACCATAACACATTTATTTATCCATTCTACTGTTGATGGACATTTGGACCACTTTTAGGTTTTGGCTATTAAAAGCTGCTAACAACATAATTGTACAAGTCTTTGGTGGAAGTATGCATTCATCTCTCCTGGCTACAAACTCAGGAGTGGAACCACTAGGTCATAAGGTGTACGCATATCTAGCTTCAGTGGGAATACAAAACTTTTTCCAAAGTGGCTGCACAAATTCACACTCCCACTAGCAATATAAGAGGCACTTTGATGGATGTGCAGTGGCTTTCTGTTTTTTTAGGTTTTCTCAATTCTCAATTGAGATTGTGCCTCAAAAACCCAGAAGTTAGGTTTATTCATTCATTTGATAAAAAATATATATATATTTTGAGCTGTCATTGTGAGCTTGGTATTGGAAAGTAGTGCAGATCACAGTTGATTTGTAATCTCACAGGTAAGTCAGAAAACTGATTATAAAAAAAGTAATGTGTCATCCCAGCCAAATAAAGATATAAAATTATAGGGAAGAATGGGCACTTAGGAGCATATAGAAGGGTTATGTTGCCCAGACCTTCTAGGGGCCAGGGATGACTTTCCAGAGGAAGTGATGTGTCTGCTGAAACGTAAAAATAAATAGGAGTCAGCCAGGTAAGTAGGATGGGGAGGGGTTGATTGCAGAGACAGAGGAAGGAGATGAAGGGTGAGAGTGAACGACAATATTCTATGAAGATGGAACAAGGGTGTGGAGTCCAACATGTTAGAGAGAACAGTTCATTTAGGGAATGGAAAGAAGTTCAGTGTGGCTAGAGCGTGGAGTGTGAAGGGAAGAGAATCAAGGAGTCTGGAGAAGTGATTAGAAGCAGGGTAAGTAAAGACCTTTCAAGCTATGCCAAGGAATTATCTTTTATCTCTGGGCAGCGGGAAACCACTGAAGTGTTTTAAGCAACTAGTGACATCAACACATTAGAGTTTAAAAAATATTATTCTGGTCGTAATAAGAAAAATAAATTAGAGGAGAACAAGAGAAGATGCCAGCACTTGCATTTAGAGGTCATTGCAATTGTCTCAAAGAGAAACAATGGTTGGCTAGTCTAGGGTAGTGGCAATTGGAATGAAGAGAAAAGGAAGGATTTTTTTTTTATTTTAATTTTTATCTTCAAGCAATATATAATACTTAATACAAAGTAATGAAATAAGTCAACAAATACTCATGATATCACCAATGAAATAAAGACATAAAACTTTTGTAACACAGTTAAACCTTTCTTGTTTACTATTCCTTGAATCCCTTTTCTCGCCCTATATTCTGCATTTAATGTTTATTATAACTGAGTATTTCTTTAAAATATTAATAAATATATGCATCCCTAATAAATACATAGTATTATTGTGCAACTTTTTAAGCTTTATATAACTGAAGTCATACAATCTTTTTTCTACAATTTGATGCTTTTTGTCAACATTATGTTTGAGAAAGCCATCCTTTTTAACATATATAAGCTTACTTAATTTGTTTCTACTTCACATAGCATGTGATTGCATGAATACCAATTTATTAACTTTTGATAGACATTTAGGTTGTTTCCAAGTTTTGCTATTGCAAACAATGCTGCTATAAACACTCTTATGTGTGTATACAGGTGTATATGTGAGCTAGGATAAATGCAGAGGAGTAAAATTGCAGAATCATAAGGCATTCCCATTTTAAACTTCTAAATGTTGCCACATTATTCTAAGACTGACCGTTGTCCCATATATGAGAGACCACCATGCCACACCTGGACAATGACAAGTAATGTCAAGCTTGATCACTCAAGCTTGTTGTTGTTAATTTTATTGTTGTTAATTTTATTAGATTTTTTAGAGAACCAAATTTGTGCTTTGTTGATCCTTTGATTTCTTTTTAATTAATTTCTGCTTTTATGTATTTCCAATGTTCTTAATCTAATCTTTTTAAATAGCACTCATCTTCTAACATGAAATATTTTTGTTTTTTTGTTATATTTATGGTCCGTATTACCATACTAGACTGTTAGTTCCACTGGAGCAGAGATTTTTGTCTGTTTTGTTCATGGATTAATTCCACATCCCAGAACAGCGTAGGCATGTAACAAATATTTGTTAATTAAATCTATATCTATTCATCTTTTCTTCTAACATCTTTAGTTTGAACTTGTTATTCTTTTAAAGTTTTTTAACTGGATGCTTAGCTCATTAATTTTAAGTATTTTTTTTCCTACTATAAACATTTAATGCTATAAATTTTTTCCTGAATATCATTTTATGTACATTTCAGAAGTTCTGAAATATGGTATTTTTATCATTATAATTATATAATTACTACTTGACACCAAAAAGAAATCTGTGTTATGTACTTTGGCAGGACATGAATTCACTGTTTACTTAATTTTCTTTATAACCAATTGCTAATCCTTAAAAGAATCAAATAATTTCATTAGAACTGGCAAAATTATGGTTTAGAAAAAAAAAATTCTTCCGTTTCTTCTACATTTGTTGCCTGACATTCATCAGTAATGTAGAGCTTTACTTCATCAACTTGGTTACCTTGATATACAATTCCTACTGGAAAGGCAAAATAAATGCTTAATTCTTTTCCTTTACTCTTTTTTTCAAGTGAAGTTGTCCTTTATAATTAATAAACTTCATTCTTTTTAGAGCAGTTCACAGCAAAATTGAGTAGAAATCACAAAGCAGGTGTTGTTTAAATAGCTGCTTTGAATATTAACAATGAGTTTTTCTGCCTTTCTTTTCTGAGCATTATGGAATTACTGATTTTCATTGATTCAATGTGTTTTAGTCTCCCTCAATCATTATTCTTTTTAGTATTCAAATTATCATAAATTTAGCCAAAGGTAGACCCTTCCTACTGACTCCTACCTCCTTTTAATGTGACTCATCAATTTTTGAAAATTTTCTTGCTTTCTAGTACAAGAATATATTTCACAGTCTCCTTGTTCCTTCCTTGCACCTGTAGGGGGAAGAGGGAGAATCACCCTCTGCCCGTTTTTTTTAAGGTTTTTTTGGCTGGCCAAATAATCAACAAGACAGGTTAGCAGGAGAAAATAATATCAAGTTTAATAACATGTATACATGGGAGAAACTCAGAAATGAGCAACTCGTCTCTCTGTCTAAGCTGTTTTTTTAAGTATTGTAGCTAAAGGCGAAGGAACGTGTTGGGGGTGGGTAGTGGCCTGGGACTTTAGAGGGGAGAAGGACAATTTTTTTTAGGGTCATCTATTGATAATTTGGTCAGGGAGAGATAGAGTTTTTTGATAAAAGGGGCTTGGTGCCCCTCTCATTGTAACATCTATTTTATATTATTTTTATAGTAATCATGATAGAAGATCTGTTCTAGGAATGAGCCACCATGTCAGATTTTTTAGGCAGTTAGTGGGGGAGGTCAAATATTTTTATTGTCTTTAGCTCGAAATAATCTGCATACCAGAGTGGTGCTTCCTGGGGCAGCTTGCCCTGAGCACCATCAGTTCCCTCCTCTGAAACTTCCCTAGAAGTTTCACATATTAAAAGCTGAGCTGGTGATTGTGGAGAGAGAAATCGTGTTAGTATCTGAGTGATAAGAAGTCTGCAAAGGGAGAAAAGAACGTAGATTAGCATGAGGATGAACAGGCAGAAAAGAACAAATCGGAGCACATTTTTCCACACTCCATTAAATCAGTCCCCCAATCCTGGAAATAAGTCAGTCTAATAAAATGTGTTAGCTTCGTTTATCTGATGAAAAATGTCAATCTTCTCTTTTAATAGATTTAAGTTAGATATTACTTGACCTGTTTGATTCACATAAAAGCAACATTTTTCTCCAATGATTGTACATGTTCTTCCTTGCTGGGCAGTGAGCACATCTAGAGCATGTCGATTTTGGAGCACCACAGATGCTAGGCTGTTAATCTCTGACTGGAGTATGTTCAAGGTTTGCATGGTGGTGTTGAACTCTTGCTCCATTACCATAGAGAGATTTAATATTGCCTTTTTCAACTCATAATCTCCAAAGCTGGGGACTAGGACTCTCAAGGCTGAAAAGAACTTGGAGTTGTGATACACAAATGGATTTTCCACGATTTTTCGACTGGCACGTTTATGTGGCACAATCTTAGGAACAAACGAACCCAAGTTTGTAATTTGGCTAGCATTTAAGGTGGAGTGTTTGGTGACAGAAGGAGCCAGGTATCCAAGTCCGCATCGTCCTGACCAATTAGGTGGGAATCTTTTATACACTTTGTTGCCGCATAAAATGAAAAGACCAGTGTAGTTTAAAGACAAGGTTAGAATTGAGTCTGTAGTTCCCAGGATCTGGACTATTTCATGATCTGTGCCACTTGTACTGTTACTACCTAAACATCTCCATTTCCCATGAGCTCCTGTCAGTCTGCGAGAACAGAATAGATTGTGGAATAGCTGGTACAGGAGGCCTGCAGTCTGATTTTGGCAGCTATAAAGCCTGGTCTTGTCACCTGACCAGGTGAGTCCAGATTTTTGATCCACCCATATATAGTCTGTGGCATTGGGCAGCCTAACCATGCAGATAGCTGTGATACCCCAAGTTGCACACGGGTGGCTCATAGGCCATCTAGAGCACTTGGTGATTTGGCAAATGTTTGTGCCAGAGGGAGTAGTGATAGAGTCACTTACAATTCCCTTGAGAGTTCTGAAGATGCCACCTGCGGAATCAAACCACAGAGTTTGACTGCAATATTGTCTCGGTATGTCACCCAGGAAAGGTCCAGCGCCATGTTTACTTTTAATGCAGAGGGAAAAACTTTCACCTATTGTTTGTACTTGGGCAAGGGACAGTCCTTGACCTTCTAAGTAGTCTTTCTGGGGCCCAAGTGACTCACCAGGAGAAGAAGCAGAGTGAAGTTTCCCTTGTTGCGGATACCATACTCTGTTATTCATCCATTTTCCGTACTTAGTCCACCAGGTGTTCATATCAGCAGGAACAAAGACTAGTTCAGGTTCTTTTGCACTATCTAGCTGTTGACATAACCAACAGTCAGATTGATTAGTTAGCGTGGCTAGGGCTTGGTAAACTGGCACGAGGGGGTGTTTGGTCTGTGCCCGACCTGTTGAAAAGGAGAGGGTTAGTAAAAGCAAGACACAGATCGGAAAAGAGCCCATAGCGGAGACTTAGAGAGGGGAAGAAGGACAGATAGAGACCAGCACTCTCCAGTCAGCTTTCTAATAAATGATTAAAAATATATATATATATATATATATATATTTACTAATAGTTTGTGTGTGTGTGAGTGTGTATATATATATAGGGAGTTTTGAAGCAAGGGGGAGGAAATGGGTCAAAGTAGGTTTTTTTCGATCCGTGATCTTGGGAAAAGCTGTCTACTTCGTGATGTCGGCTGCTTCTGGGGCCTGGGTTTTGGCCCTCGAAATCTTTAGTTTAAGGTCACCTGTGGGGATTATCTCCCAGTTGTCTTGAGAGCGATGTTCTGGGTCTATTTTGGCGTGGCTCGCATGGATCCAGGAAGATTTTTCCTTTATTTTGATGGCAGTGCAGGTCGTCAGTAAGACTTCATAAGGTCCTTCCCAGCGAGGTGACAGTGTGTGTTTTCTTCTAAAGACCTTGATGTACACCCGGTCTCCTGGTCGAAAGGGATGGCAAGGCTTGTCAGAAGGTGGGGGCCATGCCTCTTTTACCTGTTGACAATATGCTTCAAGTATACTAGTTAATTTTTGTATATAACAAGTCATAGCATCAAATTGTTCACTTAAGTTCCCATAATATTCATTTAATCCAGGAATTGAAGGTTTAGAGACGCCAGTAGGTATCAGATGTCCAAAAACTATTTCAAAAGGAGTCAGTCTATGCCTTCTATTTGGAGTATTTTGAATCTTCATAAGGGCCAAGGGCAGAGCCTCTGGCCATTTAAGTCCAGTTTCTTGACAGACTTTTCCTAGAGTTCTTTTTATATCTAGATTTTTACATTCCACTTGCCCTGATGACTGAGGGTGATATGGGGTTTGAAATTTTAATGAATACCCCAGAGTTTTTTTGCAAGCAAGTGGTTTATCTCTGCTGTAAAATGAGTTCCTTGGTCTGATTCAATCCATAAAGGAATGCCAAAGCGAGGAATAACTTCAGTTATTAATTTCTTTACCACTGTTGTGGCATCTGCATGTCTGGTCGGATAGCATTCAGTCCATCCACTAAACATGCAGACAATAACCAAACAGTGAGAGTAACCTAAAGCTGAAGGCAAGTCCATAAAATCCATTTGGAGTGCCGCAAAAGGCAGCGTGGGCCTGGGAGGACTTCCTGGATCACACTGATTTCTCCCAGAGACTTGGTAAGATTTGCAAGTTGTGCACTGGGAGGTGATTTGGTCAGAAAATTTTACGGATGCCAGGGCAAAACCAATTGTCTTTCAGTTCCTTAACTATCCCCCGTTTGCACATATGTCCCATTTGGTGGGAGATAAGTGCAAGCCAAAAAGTCAAAAGAAAAGGAGCTACTGGAAGTCCATTTGGTCCAATGTATAATCCATCTGATAATTGTTTGGCACCCTTTCGTATCTAATTGTCTTTTTCAGATTGTGGGGCATTTGCCTAATAGTTAATAACATCAGTCAGGGATAAAGGCAGATTTAAAAATTGGGTGGAAAACGGATAAGGGGGTCCATAGTGAGCTGCATGTTTAGCAGCTCTGTCAGCCCTGTCATTCCCTAAAGATATGACATCAGTCTCCTTAGTATGGGCTGAACAATGAACAATGGCAATTTTTGAAGGAAGGTGAATAGCTTGTAATAAGGCTGCAATTAAGTGTCCATTAGCAATAGGAGTTCTTGCAGAAGTTAAGAATCCACAGGATTTCTAAATTGTGCCAATAGTATGGCAGACTCCAAAAGCATATTTGTGTAAACGAAAGAAAAACAAGGTTAATGGTTAGAGCAAATTGTAAACCAGTTTTTGAGTTCAGAAGACAGCCAGTGAAGAAGAATTTTAGGTGTCAGGGTCAAAGTATCTTTTGTAGTTTAAAATGTCTCTGATGGTGTCGTCAGGTCATCTCTTAAGTTTATATCAAGTTCATCAGCTTCAGTTTGTAAGGCTTCAGGAAAAAGGGCAGGTTCAGTTTTCAGTGATTTCAAATGAAAATGATGGAAAAAATTAAAAACATTAGTTTGGACATCTGTAGCCAGATATTTCAGGAGACTAGAAGAAATCAGGATCCAGTCCAGTCAACAGATATAAAACAAAAACCTCAAAAGACAACAAAACTAGGATCTAATATCCGCAAATTTATACTGAAATAGTTTTTACTGAAATATAATTTTTTTCTCTGAAATCACCCTCATTTTTATTAAGATAGCAAAATTAAAACTAGTTTGCAAAATAAGTCTAGTTCTAATAGAGTTGGCTCAATTATTTACATAAGTACAGCAAGAATAGCAGTGGATCACATAGGCTCTTTTAAATCTGCTTTGCTGGAACTTTTTATAAGGAATCTCACATTGAACTTTAAAGGTCTCTCGAGGCCAGGAAAGCCAAGCCAAGGATTTTGTCATCAGACTTTGCCTGCAATACCTATAAATGTTGGTGAATTCCTCTATTCCGAGGTTTCCCCAAAATATTTCAAGGTTCCTTGTACCTGCCAGATAAGTGACATTCTTTACTTATCCTGGTAAGTGCTGCTTGGAACATAAGGTACCAGGCCAATATTTTTACGTGGCTTTATTCCATAAAGTCCAATCTTCATTTCTCAAAAGCTGTATGGTTATATTGTAAATGTGATGTTCCAGTCACAACCTTGGTAATAGAACCAGTGTTTCCAATTGTGTCCTGTTATAAGGAGAACAGATTCTTATTGAACTTATGCAAATAACTATATTGCCATGAAAACAACAATACTCACTTACTAAGAGTTTCTAAATTCGAGGGATCAGGTAGAGAGAAAAAGATAAATATTTCAATTTTACTTACAAAAGTATCATTTACCAAATTGCTATAAGTCATAGCTAGTTCAGGAGAAAAGAGAAAAAGTTTTCCTTAAATCTGAAAAAAACAAAACATTAAAAATTCAGCAATACTTCAAACGAAAAATCATAAAAATTATAATCATCTTTATCAGTTCATTCAGTCCTGTATAATCTATTTTTGATCCCAATCTTTTTGTTAGCAGCTTCATGAAGTCAGTTTTTCCATCAGATTTCTGTAATTTTTTTTTTTACCAAGTTCAGTTTTATGATCAGAAAGTTTGTCAGAAACCTGTATTCCAGTGTAAATATCAGAGTCCTTTCCATGAATTTTTCTGAAGTTGAAACATATTTTGCAAAAGCATTAGAGCAAAGAAATAAGTCTGTAAACAACAAGACCTCAAAATGGCAAATGACAAGGAAATTTGGTTAATTTTGTGACATACAACACTTTAAAATAATAATAACCAGAATTATGACTGATAACCAGGACAGATCAGAATTTCAGTAATGTTATACAATTTTAAAACACCTATGTCAATAACATTTGCCCACATAATAGCACCTAAGCAGGCTTATCATTACTGGTCTGACAATGCTTTCTGTGTAATTGAACATATTGAATAGGCCTAATAAGTTTAGTATCTTTTTCCTTATAGGAAGAGAGCAAATTTCTTTGAGAAGTTCCAGGGCCCTTTGAAAATTCTCAAAGAAATAAAAGTTAAAAAAAGACTTTAAGATATGAATTTTGGGGGAGCTTGTCAAAAATATAAACAGTCAAAGCAAACATAGCATTAACAGTCCAAAAAGCCTTAATAGAGAGACCTTAGTCTTTTGAACATAGGAAATTATTTTAACAGGTTTTTTTTTTCTCTCTCTCTTTTAGGTAGACTTACTCAAAGGGAAAGAAAAATCTTTTATAACCTCTTTATCAAGTTTAAGCAAATTATCCTTTTACGAGAAATTTCAATTTTGCACCAGCTTACTTCTGCTATTAAAACTCATTTACTTAATTAAATTCATTTCAATCTTAGCCAACTTGACCATGCAAAAACTCCTTTTCCAGAATTTCTCTTCCACAAACCTTCTATAACTTTCTTTTTACATTCAGAATTTGTCCCATGTCTTTCTTTTCCCTCCTAGTACTTGAGGACAAATTTATCTTTTTTAACCAAACAAAATATTTCCATTCTTTGTACCTTTATACATCTTACTTTTCTTGTACACAGACATATTTTTCTTAATTTTTTTAGTAGCTTCAATCACATATATTAATTAGAAATTTTAACCCTTAGAAACCTTAATTTGTAAGTAAAAACTAAGTAAACAATTATAAACTTTCTTTTACATTAGTATCTTGTGGCTTGGAAAATTTATAAATATTTCATAACTTCTAGAAATATGTTACTTTATAGTACAATCTTTTAATAAAACACATGTTTACCAATAGACCCAAAACACCTTTTAGTTTTCCTGTAATGAAAAGCCAAAAGTAGACAAATGTACATTTAGCAATCAATGTCTAATATCTTATCTTATTTGGAAATGATGATACTCAGAGAATTTTTATCATAAAATTCAGCAAAACTCTAAAGTTTTAAGTTACCAAAAAGAGTTTGGAAGCAGTAACCACCATAACACATAATTATTGTTTAAAGTTCATCCAACATTCATCTTTTTCACAACTATTTAGTTACTTATTCCCAATAATTATTTAAATTGCCTACAAGACTTCATAACACTTCAGATAAAATTAGCCATCATTTAAATTACTATTTTTGTTAACCAGTTCTGTAATAGAAATAACATCAGTTTTTTTCTTACAAAATTTTATGTAAATTTCGTCACCTCTTATACCTTTAAACATAATTATCATTAAGATTTTTATCAATAGGTCTTGGTCTTTTAATTTTGGACAAGAGAAGCATTCCCAGTCAGACATTTTAAAACATACTCAGGCAAAGTTGATGTAACCTCTTTGTATAAAATTAGCTCAAACATTCCAACCTTTATAATCTTATCAACACTTACACTTTTACATGTTCTCAATTCAATTGTAACCTGAGTCAAGGTCTTAAGACTAGTCAAATTTTTCCCTTCCTTTTTCTGGCCTTAATTCTTAGGTACCAATTAAGCAATTATGTGAGAGCTCTCAAAACATTTTTTTTTTCCCCAATTTAGAAGTTTTTCCAATTCAAAGGATCTGTCGTCTGGCCATTGACGAGTAGGATCTTCACTTGTATATTTATTCCAATAGTGACTCGAACCAATAAGCCTTTTTAAGGAAAGACCCGGAGGTAACTTTCCACGCTTAGAATAAATCTTCACCATGGACGCAAGAGGCGCAAGAGGCATCCCTGATGAGGGCGCAGATGATGTAGCCCCCGTAATCCACAGAATTCACTCCCAAAGATATTCAGACTCCCCTGAGAGCTTGGCACAGCCGGACAGAGACAGTTCGGAACCCCAGTCTACTCGACTGGCCACCAAGGTACACCCCGGTAAATGCACCTTCCATATGGTGGAGACCAAGGAGAATATTCTCACTGGTCACAAAGCCAAGTTTTCTCAGGACACAGAACAAGACAGAAGGAAAAACCTCATCCGGTTTTGTTTTTTTTTTCTTATGTGCACAATGACAGCTTTAGCCAAGCCTTAGGTCTCTTGGAGCCAGAATAATACCTAGAGGGGGAGATGCCGCGGGGTTGGGGACTGTGTGCTTTACAGAGTACCTCGTCGTTGCACGGACATTTTCTTGCAGTTGGCGGGGGACCTGTGTCATCTACCCCGTTCCGGGACCCAAATTATCCTGACACGGGAGTCTTCTGAAAGTGGCGAGCACCCTAATGGCTCTTAACTGCTCGACCCGCGCCCACCATATTTGCGGCCTTTTTGGCTTCCAAGATGCCCTTGGCAATGACCTTCACTTCATGTGCATAATAACCCACAGCAAAGTTTGTAGACGCCGGTCTGGTGAGACCCGCAAACTCACCAGTCTGTGGGGCCGGGCCGGAGAGCAGGCTTATAGGGCCTATGCCTGCGTCCTACCCTATGGTAGTTCCTTCTTATGACAAAAGACACAGACAAAAGAGAAAAACAGAGACTACGTTTGGGAGGAAAAGGGATCAAGATCAAAACCAAGAGTACTCTACCAAATTTAAACCAAGAGTCACTAAAAGCCCAAGAAACTAGTTTCCCAAATATTTTCTCCTGCCAATCTAAATTTAGAAAGAGAAAACATTCTCACCACTTCCTTCCGCCGGACTCTGCAGATAGAGATTCCGGGAGGCTGATGTGGTAAGAAGTCTTACCTTTTGCCGGCTTTCGTCAGGCGTTCCCGTATCTCATCATCTGCAGTAGTCCAGGGAGAAGGCAGGTCTTCCAGCCAGAGAAGGCACCTTGCCAGCCAGTGTGGATCCTGCCGACTACACCAAAACTGTAGTGGGAAGAGGGAGAATCACCCTCTGCCCTTTTTTTTAAGGTTTTTTTGGCTGGCCAAATAATCAACAAGACAGGTTAGCAGGAGAAAATAATATCAAGTTTAATAACATGTATACATGGGAGAAACTCAGAAATGAGCAACTCGTCTCTCTGTCTAAGCTGTTTTTTTAAGTATTGTAGCTAAAGGCGAAGGAACGTGTTGGGGGTGGGTAGTGGCCTGGGACTTTAGAGGGGAGAAGGACAATTTTTTTTAGGGTCATCTATTGATAATTTGGTCAGGGAGAGATAGAGTTTTTTGATAAAAGGGGCTTGGTGCCCCTCTCATTGTAACATCTATTTTATATTATTTTTATAGTAATCATGATAGAAGATCTGTTCTAGGAATGAGCCACCATGTCAGATTTTTTAGGCAGTTAGTGGGGGAGGTCAAATATTTTTATTGTCTTTAGCTCGAAATAATCTGCATACCAGAGTGGTGCTTCCTGGGGCAGCTTGCCCTGAGCACCATCACACCACACCTGGGTTTATCATTTCTCAGGTGAATAACTTTGGTTCTTTTTACTGGGAAATCATATTACACAGTGTGAACTGGTAGTATTCATTGCTACTGGGGTGATGTTTCTAAGCTGTTTCAGTGAACAGAGATCTCTCTCTCTCTCTCTCTCTCTCTCACACGCACGCACACACACACACACACATATTCTACATAGTCATTTTAAATCACAAGTGCATTTTGATATTTTCAGTTCCATTTTAACATCACAGTATTTTTTTTGTAGCAATACGATTTTATTTACACGTGTAAGGTGCCATGCATAGTGTACCAAACCTTCAAAGACTGAGGGAATAGAGCTTATATTAATCCTTTAGATAAAACAATGAATATATACACTTACAGACTAAAACTGTATTAATTCTAATATTCAACTAATCCAGCTGTGAATATAAATGAAAGACTCAGCAATAGAGTTACTTTTTAAAGTGCTGTTTGCTATGGGACTAAGGTATTCAATTGAATGAATTAAAAGATCAGAACAAAATAAATGGACACAAATATTATACATTTTCATGAAAATTATATAATGAACAGTATGACTGAACGGACTGGAGCCAAAACTTAGAACATGATAATAAAAGTTGTTTAGGTAACATCAGGAGGAGATTTAAATGAACTGATTTCATCATTCTTAGGATTACTTGATAAATGGGCAATATTTTCTTATTTCTAAAGTAAAAAAAAATAGATGGTAAAATATATTACTTAAATTTATGTTACCAACAAGAAGAGCAGTAGACTCTGTTTTCCAAGTCATGGTATTTCCACTTATTTTCTTTGATTTTGTAACTGTCTCTTTTTGTCTTTCACCGCTCCATCCTTTCTCCCTTTACAGGGTCAGGGTGCCCACTCCCCAGCTGCTGTAATTTTTCTGCTGATGGCTCACAGCTGATGGGAGCCTGCCTGCTCAATCAGAAACTTAAGTCATCCTCATTTATCTCTTCCTGTCATCTCCACCTGCTGTTCTGCCTCCAAAACACAACTCACTTCTCTGTTTGGATTCTCTCTACTGCTACCACCTTTCTCCTACTCACTTTTCCTGCTACAATAACCACCCAACTGGCTTCCACTTTCGCCCCAGTCAAATCTATTCTCGGTACAATCCTTAGAACGATCTTTTGAAAAATGGAAAACTGTTGACTTCTCAACTGGCCTTTGAAAAATCTAGACTTTTTATCATGGCTTGTTTCCTAAGTCTTTTTCTTTTTACAACACTCTTACACTCACCTCAGCTTCTCTCCAGCTGTGTGGTCCTTCATTCAGTCCCTGGAATATATAAACCTCTTTGCCATCTCATGATCTTGGCACTTGCAGTTCTGTTTGCATGCAATACTATTTCCCCAAATTTTCACATATCTAGTTTTTTCTCATCTAACAGGTCTTAGCCCGAATATCAACTATCAGAGAAGCCTTCCCTGCCTACCTTCACGATTTTCTCTATATTAGTTTTCACAACATATAATTATTTTTGTCTACTTGTTTACTTTATTACCTGTCTTCTCCACTAGAATATACATTCTATGAGGGCAGGGATGAGATCTCTTATGTTCTCTCTTAAATCCCATTGCATAGCTTATATTATAAACTCCGTAAATATCTATTGAACAGATCAATGACACTCTGTTCTTCCTGAAGTGGTCCAATCTAGAAAATTAAGCTCCAGAATGAAGACAAAAGGCTTGATTACTTTTGGCTCTGCCTCTGGCCTATGATCAATGGTACAGAATTGAAAAACCCCAGCAATACCTAGTTGTAAGAAGGAGAAACAGGAAATCAAAACAATCAATGGCCACCCCTCACTCTGCAGACTGCTCTGTATATTCAACACAAATGGCAGAGGCCTAAATGATTTTGACTTGCTCATGGCTTGCAGGAATGATTCTTTAAGAAAGCCATAGCAAATGAGAAACACTTCCCAGTGGAAGCTTAAATACATTTTAAGCCTCTCTGGAAGAGCTGCTTTTAAGGTAGGAAAATAGTATATAATTGCTGACATGTTTGAACTGGTGCTAAGTCTTTGTATTATGGTCTCCAAACATTTAAACCTCACTACCAAGCACTGTGTTTATCCTTTATTATATAGATGTACAATACTCTCTGAAGTGTTTCATGCTTCAGTGAAAAGAAAATAATCAGAAACGTAAGAAAGTTGTTTTAACTTTTCTAATTCATATTCTGAGATGAACAAGTATTTCAAAAGAAGTTTCAACTGACATGAATTCTATTATATAAATATAAACTCAAAGCTTAACTCTTTGAAATTGAGCAAAATCTGTTTTCTTAAATACTTATGGACTTTCTCTCCAAGGCCACATTTTTGCTTCCAGATGGGCTGGCTTATGAAAAAAGAAAGTGCAAAGACAAAAAAAAGTTGATTCTCAACTAAGGAGAAATAAAAAATGAATATCATTCATAGTTGGGAGTCCATTTCTAGAAATAGAGAGGATTAGCTAAAGTTAAATTAGACACATACCCCAAAAAAGCAGATGATTAAAAGAACAAAGAAGAAGACAGAGACTAACTCCTTGATTAATGAGAAATTATATAGTAGTATACTCTAAAAAAGTGAATATTGAATTTTTTAGGATGTGAGTTGATTCCAATACTGTGGCTATACTTACTGTAAATAGAAGGTGGGTGGGCATGTCCACATACTCAGTTAATCAACAGCATTTCAAGGAATTCTGAAAATTGCTTTTTTTTAATTCAAGTGTTTGAAGAAAATGGACACAAGTTTGGAATTCACACTAATGAAATGAAAGAACTTTTACAGATTTAATATTTTCTTGAATAGATATTAGGGGGAAAGCATATATTCTGGAATAATTTTCTTTTATGACTTGGTGAGTTTGAGCAGATATAGCTGACATCTGGTTCTCCATGTATTGACTCTTGTTCTCCTTGCCCATCCTTGAAGCCACCATCCTATGTTCTTGCTACCTTGACTCCCAAACTTGATGAAAAAAAATACACCAAATTGTCTCTTCTTAATCCTCTCAATTCCTTATAATCCAGTTTTCCACTCCCAATACTCTCCTGGCATTGCCTTTTGTAACGTCCCCTTTGCCTCACCAATCAGCAAATTCAGTGGCCTTTTTTTAGGATGCTTTGAGTCGAAGGCATTGCCCACTTCCCTGAAATTCTCTCTCCTGTTGGCCTTGACATGCTCTCTTTCCAGGCTATCCTTGTACCTCCCAAGCCTGTCTGCTTTGATTTCATGTTTCTCTTCTTTCTCCTTGCTTTCTTCTTCCTTGTTCTACAAACTGTCCATGGTAACCACAGACATTTGCATAAATACAAATACCATTGTTTATATCTTTTAAATTCTAAAGAAAATGGGAAGGACATTGGTTGTCGATTTTCTTAACTATGGTGTGCTTAAATCATCACATAACTGCCTAATTCCAAGAAGTGAAAGAAAAATGACATTTGAGCTACTCAAAATTATTTTTAAGACTACTTTGTTGATCTATGGTTTAGCACTAACCCACATATTTCAAAACTACAGGCTTTGATGTGTTAACAAAAAGCTTCAACAAAACAAGTAATCTTCTATATTTATTTATTTATTTTTCTTTATAAAAAATGACTGTAGTTTTCCACGTTGCATTTCCTCTGACATGCCTCATATGAGAAATTAAGTTATCATGTGTTAAGTTTTCTTTAAATGTTTGAAATCTAGCTACTGAAGGAGATAGAAATGAGACACAAACATGATAAAATTTTATGCAGAATTTAAGAAGTTTGAACTTTAAGTATAATTTGATGCTATTGATGTTCTCGTTCAAATTTTAATACAGTCAGTGCAAAGAACGGTACAGTTTATAAACATGTTATAGAGCTTTTACCAAATCAGGTTCGTTTTGCCTGTTGCATGGAAAGCCAATCACCAAGATCACAAGTTTGCAGCAGAGAATGGGTTTATTCACAAGGTAGCCAAGTGAGGAGATGGGAGAACAAATCTCAAATCCACCTCCCCAAGAAATGCAGATTAGGGATACTTACGGGCTAGAAGGCAGGGTGATCTGAAGTGTGGGAATAGATGATTGGAGGTAAGGAGAAGTGAGGTAATTGCTGATCTGCACAAGCATAGTCAAGCTTCATGGCTCTTCCTAGGGTGCATGTCCCCAAAACTGTGGTGTTAGCATGATCTGAGGGTGGAATTTTTGGTTCCCTGATGTCCGGAGTTCACCTGTCCAACACCTGTGCAGGCCCAGATGGTGGGCTGGTAGTCCCCACTGGCCCAAACCAGACAGGGGGAATTGTTAGTTCCTGAAAAACAGCTCGGGCATCTGTTACCATGCTAACCCAAGCGTCAGGGAGATGTGATCTGTGAGGAACCTAGTGGGAATCAGGTAATATATCCCCTATCTACGTGACTTTCAGAAATGTAATAAGCAGCACAGGCAACAATGGCGAACCACTAGAGACTCTAATGAATCATTGCCTGAAAAACTTCAGTTCTCAGCTACCCAATCATCAACGGCTAACTGCCCACCAAATTAAGTGAGAACTACACTGAGAGACTTTATGAGTATAACAAATATGTTTCGTTAGTTCATAAATACACTTTTGTTTTACTTGTGTAATATAAGTTTTAGCCAAGTCAAGTTGAAAGGAGCTTACAATCCTGCAATAGAAAAGGCCACTGGGTAAAAATGCTTAAAGAACAGAAGTCACTACAAATTTTTTTTTTTTTTTTTTTTTTAAAGATTTTATTTATTTTCCCCCAAAGCCCCAGTAGATAGTTGTATGTCATAGCTGCACATCCTTCCAGTTGCTGTATGTGGGACGCGGCCTCAGCATGGCCGGAGAAGCAGTGCGTCAGTGCGCGCCCGGGATCCGAACCCAGGCTGCTAGCAATGGAGAGCGCGCACTTAACCGCTAAGCCATGGGGCCGGCCCTCACTACAAATTTTGAGATTATGCTAGCTCATCCCGAACCTAATGAACTCTATTCAAATGGGAAATAATAGTTCTTCTGTAGTGATCAAGACGAACTGTAAGAGATTAAATCTGATGGCCAAGAAAGGGAGCAGTCAGTGTGCAGTTTGCCTGCAGGTGTTAAATTGAATTAACTAGCTAAAGCAATTGTTTTTCTATAATATTTTTCCTTCTGAGGCTAACTGCAAGTGATACATGTAGCGAACCAACAACCAAAAAAAAAATGATGTGAAACGTTTTATTATCAATAAAGTGCTATATCTGTGAAGGTAACTGAAAGATACGTGGAACAGACCAACAACCAAGAAGGAAAAAAAAAAAAAAAGATGCAAAATGTTTTATTGTTGATATAATCTGAGGTATACTTATAATGTTACTTCGAATTTCTTGAATTGAGGAAAATCTGAAACTGTAGAGTAGCTTTGCCTACTCACATGACCTGGAAATGTTTCTAACCTCGTGATTCATGAACATGTACAGCAGAGAATAACAGGGGAGGGTTTCCCCTCTGTCCCTGCTCAGGGAGCTCTCATACTGGTTATTTTCAATCTCAGCCACGTAGAAGTTCAAGGGCTTTCCATTTTATACCAGCTTCCCCTATGTTTTCACAGTTCCAAACTCAATTTCTGGCACATAACAGTATCCTACACCACTGAGGCGGGGACTGTCCTGACCCCACTGAGGTGGGAATGTGCCTCACTTGTTTTGCACGATCATTGGGCAGCACCTGTGCCTCTGAACAAAGACCGTGTATGGTGCCCACTCCAACGTGTCCCCCTGGCACTAGTGACAACAGAGTTTCCTCAGAATGGTGGCTGAGAAATTAATAAGAGTTGCCCCTGCTCCTGTGTCCACAGCTTCCCTGCAGGTCCAGTGTCCTGTTCCACAGGCCCCTTTGCTCCCTCTCCATCATCACACCTCCCCCTTCCTGCTCCACTGGGGCAGCTATAATCTTCAGTTATTTGGAAGTCAAGAGCCTGGTTCTTCATCTGTTGTTTTCAATCTATTGTTATGATAAAAACATTATGATCTTAGTTCTTCATGGCTGACACTTCACAAATACTAAAGGGCATCTCTTGAGGATTAAACACCTGCCTGTTGTCTCTGCTAAGAACTCTGAAAGCTTATTTTGATATGTAAATGTGGAGGATTGCCTTCTTGCTTTTTTGCCCTGGCTATGGTGGTATTTTCTGGAAACAACTGAGGAGGAAGGACCTAGCTCCCTTCCAGGTATAAGGAATCGGAAGGGGTTGGGAGGGAGAGCACAGTAGATACTGGGATAACACCACCGCATCATAGCTAAAAGTACAGACTGCATAGGATCAAGTTCTGGGTCTACCACTAAAGAGGCAATTTATCCATTACCTAAATTGGGCAATTTATTTTACCTCTCTGTGACTTACTTGCCTCACCTTTATTAGTTCCTTATGGCTGGTATATAAAATTACCAGAAACCTGGTGTCTTAAACAACAGAAATTTATTCTCTCACAGTTCTGGAGGCGAGAAGTCTGAAGTCAGTTTCACTAGGGGCTGTAGTCAAGGTTTTGGCAGGGCCATGCTCCTTCTGGAGCTTTAGGGGAGAATCCTTCCTTGCCTCTTCCAGCTTCTAGTGGCTGCCAACATTCCTTGTAGCCACATCAATCCAATCTCTGTCTCCATGGCCCCATTGCCTTCTCTTCTTCTTGTGTCTAATCTCCCTCTGTCTCTCTCTCTAAGAAGACATGTGATTGCATTTAGGACCCACCCAGATAATCCAGGATAACCCCCCCATCTCATGATTCTTAATTTAATCACATCTGCAAAATCTTTTAATGCCATAGAAGATAAAATTCACAAGTTCCAGGGTCTAGGACATAAATATCTTTAGAGGGGATTATTATTCAGCCTACTGTAAATTGGATTGATAATAGTACCTACATGAACATTAAAGGATATAATATATAAAAAGTGCTTAGAAGAAAAGTGCTTAGAATGATGTCTAGCATGCAATAAAGCACTCAATAAAGGTTAGCCCATAATGGTGATGCCAATGATGATGAGGCAACAAGAAAATGCAGACAAAAAGTTTCAAAATGAACGAAATAATTTTTTAAATGAGCATACATAGAGGGTCTCATCTCTGGATTTTTGATGTGTGCCAACCTTAAAATATTATTATTCGAAGGATTATACCTCTACACTGCACAATTGTAACCCAGTAGTTTAGGCATATGATAACATATAGCCATCTTTGGTTTTGTCTTTTGTTACTTTTCACTTGAAATTTAAATCATTTCAACAACTTCATTCATCCTGAATTCTTCCTAAGGTGAAAATCAAAAGGGTGATGTGATATGATCGTCTCTTTTCGCCCTCTTGTCTCCTTCCCACCTAGGATACAGACCTAATGACATTCAACATCTCTGTACACCGGTCATGGTGGCGGGAACATGGACCTGGTTGTGTCCGAAGAGTGCTGCCCCCGTCAGCCCACGGCATGATGGACGATTACACGTACGTCTCCGTCACAGGCTGCATCGTCGACTTCCAGTACCTGGAGGTCATCCACAGCGCCATCCAAATACTGCTCTCTGTAAGTGGCATATTTTTGTCATTGTCTGATCAGAACTCTCCTGTACTGGCATTTTATATCCAAACCTTTTCATCCACCCCACCTGGTAGACAATGCCATAAAGAAGCACATGGAGAACATCCTTTAAACAATGGAAATAGCAGCAATTATGCTAGCATTAGTTATACTTAATGGCAGGTTGCATCTTTTTTCCTCTTGGTATCCAGACACTTTGTCTTTAGAACCAGTTAGTTGCTGTCATTTGTAACTTGAGATACAATCCACACCATTCAATGAAATAGTATCACTGTTCCCTGTAAGTGGTGCATTGTCCATTCACTACCTCAGGCTCTTCCACTAACACTTCTGCTACTAATTCTATTTCTAATAGATTCTTTTACTAATGTGTGTTAGTTCCAGAGAAAGAAGGATGGAAACACACGTAATGGCTTGCTCAATGTAATAAACTTCATATTTCAAATACTAATTCCTTAAGAAAACAAATCCCTTCGAAGAGTCTTACACATTTTAGTGCCTAAAATTTAGTGTCAGGATACAGGTCCATATAGAGAAACAGGGAGAGGAAATGGCTTGATTGGACCACGGAAGGTTTATGTGCTGGGAACTTCTTAAAGTTAATTTCTTTCCATCAGATTGTCTCACTCACAGTTTGATCACAGTGTGAAGTGAAATTAAGATATACACCATCATCAACAATAGTGTTCCTTTGATATCCAGCAAGGACTTGACATGTTGTCTGAGTCAACATACAAATGTTGTATGTTGACTCATACAACAAATAATAAAGCCACTCTCAACTAAGCTTTTCACATAAACCAACCATCTCAGTTCTTCTGTCCAACTGGTTAATTAAAATCAGAATAAGAAATACAGACTCAATAATAAATAAACGTATGACAAATATAAGAGATGTATGTCAGTGAAGAATATAAGTTGGAATTATTTCTAGAAAGATCTTTGAGAAATCCTTGCTATCACTTACAGTCTCTGTTATCTACTGCTGTGTAATAAACCATTCCAAAATGGAACTACTTAAAACAATATCTATTTATTGCTTAGAGTTCTGTGGGTCACAAATTTGGGTGAGGCTCAGCTGGGTAGTTCTTCTGCTCCACATAATATTGACTAGGGTCCCCCACATGAACCTTTCAACCAGGAGCTATGCTGGGGCTAGAATATCCAAGAAGATCTCACTCATACATCTGGTGCTGGCCATTGGCCCACATTCTCCTTCACATAGCTTCTCTTTTTGCAGAAAACTTGACAGGCTTTCTGACAGCAAGGCAGCTGTGTTCCAAGAGGAGAGGCCTAACATGCAAACATTTATCAAGCCTCTGCTTGAGTAATGCTTACTATTGTCCCATTGGCTGCAGGAAGTCACACGACCAAGCCCAGAGTGAATGTAGGAAGGGACTATAGAAAGACGAGAATACCAGGAGCCATGGTTCATTCGGGGCCACCAATGTAGCAGTCTTTTACCTCACTTACATAATCTATTAATTATTGTTCTTTAACCTGCATATGTCACCTTTTAAAATAGTTTTAGAGCACATTTGAATTATAATTTTTTAGAAAGATGAAAGATTAAAGTAAAAAATTTAAATGTCTTTTAGTGTTCTAGTTCAATGAAAGGCAAATTCTACACTGAATTCAAAGAAGGTTTTACCTCAATGTGAAGGAATTTTCTTTCAGAGATGTAACAGGAAATCTGATTATTCCTGGTTTCCATATATTGTCATTTGTCAATATATGTTTATCAGTCTTTCTCTATCCTCTAGTCTTTCTTTAATCTCCTAGCAGTTACAAAGGAAACTGTCACAAAATAGTCATGCTTAAATCTTTGTATTAAAAAAATATGGAGGAGCTGGCCCGGTGGTATAGTGGTTAAATTTGTGTGCTCTGCTTCAGCGGCCTGGGGTTTGCATGTTTGGATTCTGGGTGCCTACCTGCGCACCGCTTATCAAGACATGCTGTGGCGGCGTACCATATAAAGTAGACTAAGATGGGCACGGATGTTAGCCCAGGGCCAATCTTCCTCAGCAAAAAAAAGGAGGATTAGCAACAGATGTTAGCTTAGGGGCTAATCTTCCTCACACAAAAAAAATGGAGGCAAATTTTCTCTTAAAATTTTTCAGTCTATTTTAAGGTAAAAGAGTACTCTATTATACTAGATTCTAAAGATTCTTATTAATTTTTTTTAATATTGAAACATTTTTCTAGAATCTTTCATATGCGGACAGACCCCCTCCTTTTAAAAGGAATTATTCATGGGCCGGCCCCGTGGCTTAGTGGTTAAGTGCGCGCTATCTGCTGCTGGCGGCCCGGGTTCGGATCCCGGGTGCGCACTGACGGACCGCTTCTCCGGCCATGCTGAGGCCGCGTCCCACATACATCAACTAGAAGGATGTGCAGCTATGACATACAACTATCTACTGGGGCTTTGGGGGGAAAAAATAAATAAATAAAATCTTTAAAAGGAATTATTCATAGTCAAGGGCTAAGCCATTCTGTGAAGTAATGGCATGAAGTCCAGATTTTTATAATGCAGCAGAATGCTATGAAATCAAAAAGCCATTTCTCCATAGTAACTCCCATTCAAATAAACAGCAAGGTGAAAGTATTTATTTGATAAGGAGCTGAACTGACACATAAAAACCTACACTAAAGAGAAATACTAAACGAAGTGTGTTGCCACCTGAAAATACTTGTCACTTATGAATGAATTCCTTGACATACTAGTTTAGTGAACATTCAAAGCTGTCCACCTGCGTGCATAGTCCTGACTGTACTGTTCGTTCAGCTTTCCTGCAATAGAAGGATTTGTTGCTGATCCCCGACTTTTCTTGTGTAATATACCTGCGAGACAAGATTTCCAGTATTTTGTCATTTTATATTAACATGAAATATATCCTGAAATTGTTTCGCAACTATCAAATTATGTGGTTGATTTTATATGAGTTTCTTGTATTTTCCACTTATTTCATATAAATATGTTTAGAACTGTGATTTTTTCTTCTGATGTGGGAATACTTCCTGTAACAGTTGCCTAGCATGTGCTGAGATGTCAGTCTTATTACTGAATAAAGGGGTGATGGTTGCAAGATTTAACAGCCTGTGCTGCAGCGGCAACAGCTAAGCAAAGAGACAAAGGGCTTTGAGACGGACAAGGTCCCATAGGCCCTGCTGCACCAGGGGTTCCCCCTGTACTTGCTGGAGGCACAGGAATATCTAGATGGACACAAGGGAGGGACCAATGGAGACGGCCAGGAAGGTGGAGGGGTTCCCTCGGGGTTTCAGGGCAGCAGCTCTCTGGCAAGTGAGAGGGAAGTATTTGAGTGATTTACCTGTGGATACAGCTCCCCTGGTGAATACTGCCTGTACAGTTGTCCTACATGAGAGTAGAGGCTGGAACTGGAAGAAATGAAATCCCAGTCATAAGCATTCTACAGGAACTGTGTACTAGCTTGACAGAAACAAAAACAATAACACAACTTGTGAAGAAGGCGGTGAGCTGGGGTCCTATGTGGGACCGTCACACAAGGCTCTGAGAGCATCTGCATCCCTCTCAACTGGCCCCAGCACAAGAGCTCAGGCCTCCTCCCAGCACCCCTGTCCCTGCACAGCAGCATTCTGCCTTGCGCTTCCTTCACAGGCTCTCAGGTTGAGCCGAGTGGGAGAGTGGGACGGGGAGAGAGTCCTGTTGCTCTAGTCTCACCCAGGCCAATAACAGGGCTCCTGCAAGTTGTCAGCAACACCAAGTTAAAGATCAGGGTGGAATCCAAAGAAAGGCTGTGGACAGTATAAGGGGAGGAGCAAGATTTAATCTATGGAGGAGGTGACAAATCAAAGGCAGTAGCCAGGATCAGGCTGTGGGATGGTATTAGTCCCTCCTCTCCATGCTCACTGCCCCTGCCCTGGGTCATATGCTCATCATTGCGCATCTGGAGGATGGCCAATAACCTCCTAAATAGTTTTCCCGACCCCAGGTCCGCCCACCCTCACGCATGCACTTCCTCCCAGGGAGATGATTAGGAAGTGCAAATCTGATCGCTTACTTTCCTTCTGATCACCCTTCAAAAATCCCCATTACCTTCAAGATGAAATCTGAATTCATGCCTTGTCGTGTGAGGCCCTCATGACCTGCCCTTTGCCTGATTCCCACCCTTGTCTCCTGACACGCCCCTACAGGAGCCCCTCTGCCGTCTCTGCAGAGCATGACAGTTCCGAAAGCACGCCATGCTGCCCACGTGCAGCCCTCTGCTTGGAATGGCTCTCCAGGCCATCCCTTCTCCCTCTCACCCAACCTCAGCTCTTCATCCACCTGGCCGCAGTCCACTAGCAAACATCTTTTCCCCGAAAGTTTCAGGATGTGTTAATTAATTTTTTAAATAGATAATACATTCACTTAGTTCAAAAACATAAAAATATACGCAGAGAAAATACTCCCTCCCACCCGTGTGCCCCCAATTGCCCAGTTCCCCCATCTCTGCTCCCCAACAGGCAACCAGTTCTGTTTTGTTTGTTTTTTAGTGTTATCCATATGATTCCAAAGTGTCTTTATGCAACAAGAAAATATGACTCTATATCTCTATTTGCCCCCACAGACAGCACATGACGTGCAGTTCTGAAGTTTTTCTTTTTTTTACTTATTACATATTTTGTAGCTATTTTCATATCAGCACATCAGTGTTTCCTTGTTTATTTGATGGTTCTCTATGGATGGACATTTGGACTGTTAACTTCATCCAAATATAATGATTTTGGATATATATAACATATATATACATAACAACATGTGTAACATACATATATACCTAACATAACATATAATACATAGTATAATATAATATCAAGTATGTATTGTAATTATGTAACCATTATACACAGTGTTATACTAAATAACTGTGTGTGTGTGTGTGTGTGTGTCACTGAGAGCATTTCCTAGACCTGCCTGGCTCACTCACCCCCAGGCTGTGCCATGTGAGCACACTGTTCTATAATCATTGAGTCTCTGGTCTGTCTATCTACCAGAATGAATGCTCCTTGCAGGCTGGAATTGTGTCCTTTTTTCAGTTGTTCATTTCTGTTGTCTTAGCAGAGTGGTGGCACATAGAATTTGTTAAATGAGTAAATCACCAACCAACAAGAGATTCCAAAGTCTGAAGTGGGTAAACACAAAAGGAAGACTCTATCTATCAAAAACTGGCAGCGGTGAATGCAGACAAAATGCAGAAGCCGGAGGGAAAATTCCCTTCATCTGCGAAATGAAGGGAATGTGGGCAAAATGTTCTGCACAGTGCTTGGCACGGAAGCACTCAATAAATATCAGCTTTGTATTGTTGGTACTGATGCTATTACTGCAATTACCCTTTGCCTGTCCCTCTCCTATCTGGGCTGGTCCTTCTTCAAAGACCAAAGCGCTCCATCCTGGTGGTACTCTATCTGTTGAACTCTTAGTTTTTTAATCCCACACCTGACACCCAGTTCCTGCATGAAAAATGTCATTCCTATGATGTTCATAGGACACACAATCATAAATCTCTACTCTGAGGACCGAACTTTTGTTTAATATGTGTTCTTCCTAGAATTCTTTCCTACCTGTGCCTTTCCAGAGCATTTGGCTGACTGAGGATACCTCATATTTGCATGAAAAAATCTCAGAATTACTTCAGTGAAACAAGACTTAAAGCAGCCAGTTAAAGGCCAGTAGTGAGCGCCTGAGGGCTGTGACTTTGATTCCTTATTCACCCCATGTCCCTAATGTCTAGGGCTTTGTCTAGCTCCCAGTGGCTGGCTACTCATTCAGTTGTTAAGTAAATTGTGTAAATTTTCTGGATTTTAGATTTACAAAACACAAAGTACATAATTTTTAAACATTGGACGTCATTTAATGAGGCTATGTCTTGATTTTGTTTCATACCATTTGGTAAGGAGAACCCATCCAGAAAACATGCTCCCAGACTATTTCTGATGCGGATGCTATTTGAGTGGACTGGTGAGGGCCCCCAGGTGCAGGGAAAAGGAAAGTCAATCCGTTCCAAGACTACAACTCAACCTTGGAATTTTTCTTCCACGTCCACGTGTTCTTTGTTGTGAGCGTGACTTTACTAGTTTGGCCTACCTTAGTTGTTTTGCTTCCATTAAGGGGAGTATCAAAACAGTTTCTGGTAAAAATTTAAAACTATGTCTAGTTAAATTCCAAACACTAAACGGTACATATTTTCAAATCAAATTCTCACTCTGGAAATGTAACACTACAGATTTAGAGAGGAAACATATATATATGACATTAAATACTACAACCCAAAATATAACACTTTTTCTACTAGAGAGTATGGGTAAAATATTTCTGGTTGAAAGAATCTCTATTACCATTTAATATCATTCTACAGTGCTATATTTTGTTCATTTAATTCCCAAACATCTGAACATGAAATCATATAAAACTAAAACAAAGTAATTAAAATTCATATTTGCATCACATATGACAGGCAAAAGGTCATATCCATAACACATGGTGAAATCATTTAAATAATAATATGAAATATTAATAATCAAATCAATGAAGAATATGAACAAATGTAATCATATAAGAGAAAATCCAAATTGTAAACAAAGGTATAAATTATGATTATCCTTCATAGTAACTTGAAATTTGCAAATTAAATTTGAAAAATTTTCACTAATTTAGCAACTTTAAAAAAATAACAACACATACATAGCATTGATAGTAAATTGTTCCTTACTTATTTATAAAGACAATCTTTATTGCAAGGACCAATAACATGTCCGTAACTTTTGGCCCTGTAACACCTCTCAGTGGAATTTCTCCTAAGAAAATGATACAACAGAAAGGAAAAGCTACCTGCACAACGTTCCTTTCACTGTTATTTATAATAGGAAGCCTGTGTATGTCTAAACATATACTATTAAATACATAGTATAACAATTTACATATATCTTCATGATTATTGGATAGATAGCAATAACTATGTTAGTTTTTTAAGACCACATATATAATGTGGAAAGGTATTTATGATTTAAATAAGCAGTCAAGGAAGAGAAGTAAGATCCAAAAAAAAGATGCAGAATTCTGTATATGTTTTCCCAAAAAATGTTTTTAAATATTTTATCACATTTTCAATAATACTGTTTAATCACCATATGATTTGTATAGAAGAGTGGAAGAAATTTTACAATTGTTTTTCTTAGATTATTAAACATTCCTATATCTCATAATATTTATTTGATCATTTGGAGGCACTCTTAAATCTTAGTTATTACTAGTTATCTATTTTAGTGGACTGCCCAGTTCTGAGGTCAAAGGTCAACAATAAAAATATGCAATTTAAGTCCCTTTTTAATTTTCAAGATTATTTTCTGATAAACAGATCCATATACTCATGTTAACTATCAGACAAGATATGTATATTTTAAAGGAACTCATTTTTATAACAATTAGACAAATGCTAATCTCTAAACCTGGAAGAGATCTTTCAAACTTAACTTATCTCTCTCTCCTTGTAGCTAATTTTACCTGTATATTGTCTTGAATCCTCACTGTCAAGATATTCTCCTTCGTATCTGATAGGTGACAAGTCTCATTCTTTAACGTCTTTGGAGGTTGTCACCATGGTCGGAGCTGGGGGTCAGAGCGCTCTGAGAATTGGTCTTCCATCATCCCCATGTTCTTAGCATTGCATCTATCTAGTCACATCAACATTCATCACTGTTCTCTGTCCTTCATATCAGGCACATTCAGCTTAAAGATAAATTAAAACTCTATAGAGAAGGGTGAAAGGTAACAGTAAACTACAAGATATCCTGTGGAATATTTATCCTCAAAAGGCTGTATGGATATCTGTTCCATCTTCTTAAGTAAATGACACAGTGACAGGAGCAGATAATACTGTTGTTAATTCAGTAACATACGCTCACACAAGATAGGAATGCAAGTCAAAAGATAAGCTTTGGAAATAAGTTCCAATTGCTGTCAATTGTACCCCTCCAAAAATGTAAATATAGCTAAAAGGTTATTTTGTTTTATTTCTGTGTTAACATTTGCATTTCTTGAACAAATTCTTGAAAGTAGCTTGAAACTACTCTGAGTGCTTTGAAAATATAAACTCATGTAGTCCTCAAAATGACTCAAGTATGTATTATTTTATTCATTTTACGAATGTGAAAACTGAGACACACGGAGAAGTTAAGTACTTTGCTCAAGGTCACACAGCTTGTGAGTGAGTGAAGCTGGACCTCAAACCCAGGCAGATGGACCTCAGAGTCCATAGTCTTAACCACTTTGCTGAGCTTCCTCATGACACTGGAAAGAGAACCTCCAATATCCCCACAGCCCTTTGCTGAGGTCAGAGGTAAACTCTTAGAGCTGTAAGGCTGTGGATCTCCTATGGTGTTGATAGGGTTTACTCAGCAGCTTCAGTGTTTGAAAGTAATAGAAATCAATTAATGATTATCTGATAGTTAAAAGATTTACGGAATTAATAGTTCAAAATGTTTCCTTCTATCCGTGAAAACATCTCTCAACCACCTTTTTGTTGCTAAAAATAGAGGATATCAACACTTGTAAAATGGTAGGCAGATCAGATTCCGTTTTCTCTTGCTTGCTTTCCAGGGCTTTCTAGGCGACAGAATGAGGAAAGAAATCACGGTCATCCTCTCCTGCCCTAAATTCTTCCCAGAATCACCCTTTCCCCTGGAGAATCCATTTTTATAAGAAATAGATGAGTTCTACCTATACCAAATTTCAAGCAACTTCTAAGTGCTGCCTAGAAGTATTAAGTATTTAGATCAGTTATTTCTTATACACCATCTCTCGTCTCTATATTCAGTTCCATCCTCAGAAAACTGAATCAACAGTTTTTATTAAAGTTCCATATAGGAATCATTTGTTGGACCATCAAAATATCGAAAGGGCTTTGTGGTTGTGGGGGGCGAATTGCCATGTCAACAATTCTGAAAAGGCTTTGGCAGAGACATTTGTGTTCAGGAACCAGAGTATACCTGGTCAGTAAAATTGTTTGGGTTTGAAAGTGTTTGGTGAACTGTGATTTTAAGTCATTGCTTTCTCCATATTCATGTCTATGCAGTGTACTCTCTCTGTCTTTGAAATATGCTTACATTTTTTTAACATATTGATATATAATTCACATACCGTATAATTCAACCGTTTAAAGTATAGAATTCAATAGTTTTCAATTCACAGATATGTGCAACCATCACCATAGTCAATTTTAGAACATATCCATCACCTCCAAAAGAAACCTGTATGTTTCTTTACATAAGCTCTCTACCCTCTTTCTCCCTCTCTTCCCCTTCTGAGACTTCAATGATGCATACATTATTTCTTTTGATGATGTCCCAAAATTCCCAAAGAATTTCTTCATTCCTTTTCATTATTTTGTCTTTTTGCTCTTCTGATTGGATAATTTCAATTGATCTGTCTTCTCCCTCGCAGATTCTTTCCTCTGCTTGTTCAAGTCTGTTGTTAAAGCTCTCTATTGAATTCTTCAGTTTAGTCATTGTCTTCTTCAGCTCCAAAATTTCTGTTTGGTTCTTTTTTATGTTTTCTATATAAATGTATCACATCAACACATTGCATACCTTAAACTTACACAATGTTATATGTCAACTGTATATAAATAAAGCTGAAAAATATTAAAAGATAAAAAAGAAATTTAAAAAAAAGAAACCTGTACCCATTTAGCTGTCCCTACCTATCCCCTCTTCCTCCCCAACCCTAAAGAGCTACTAATCTACTTTCTGTCTCTATAGATTTGCCTGTTCTGGACATTTCATATAAATGAAATCATTTAATATGTGATTTTTTGCATCTGGCTTCTTTCACTTAGCCTGTTTTCAAGCTTTACCCATGTAGCGTTTATCAGAAATTCATTCCTTTTTATGGCCAAATAATATTCTATCATACATTTACTTTTAATACTTTTGTCTGTTATAAATATATGAACAATATTTAGCAAAATTTTCAGAACTACAATTCAAATGTATATAGCCCTCACCTGCTCACTGATAAAAACCTAAGTGGAATTTAGGCAATCCAGCATATGTTTTATCTAAATATATATCCATGTTTTAGAAACATCTAGGTTAATGATAACAATGCTCAGCTCTTATGTAGATGTTCAGTCTTACATAAATCTAATACTAATATCTATCACTTATACACAGCATCTAACTTTTAACAGCTTAAAACATGTGGACATTTAAAGTTTATGTTCCTGCTATACCATAACATTCTCCTTAATAATATGTGTATGATTAGGTCTTATTCTGTATGTTAATTAGTTATCACAGACATTTATGTTTCAAACCATAAATCTACACTATTTCCAAAGAACAGTATCCAGTCTCCCAAGCCCCAGATGCTCATGATTATCTCAGATGTGTTTGCAGATCTTCATAAATTATTACTGCTCTACTAGTTTCAAATAATCTGTTAAACATTGATTATTAAATGCAAAGGTGAGTTATGACATTTGGTATGTTTAAATACAGTTTCATGAGAGAAATGTAAAGCTTAATTCAAAATCACATCTAGCGCAAAAAAACCCCATTGATATAGAAAATCTGAGTATGTTCAATAATTAAGACAAACATTGTGACTGTAGGTTTATGGAGATATTAGAAGGAAGATAGTTACTTTTATTGATGCTTTACTTAGGGTAATTTAATGTCATTCAGATGTTGGCAGACATTTCATCTTTAGCCCTAGGTAGGAATAATTATTAGGTTGAAAAAGAGTAGCTTTCATAATAACAAGAATTAATTCAAAAACATTTACACTCTCACTTTCAAAGACAAAATTTTGTATAAATTCCATAAAGATAACCTTGTTATGTCATTTTTTTGTATTCGTTCTAAATGAAAAAAGGCAGTTTCTCATTCATTCAGAAAAACCCTCAGTAAGCCCCTACTCTACTCAAAGCCTTTGGAATAAGAGGATGGGAACAAACTAAACAAACAAGTTGAATTTGACATGGTCCTCCTCATGGTATCTTTCTGTCTACTAGGGGAGATCAGGCAGGCAATCAAATTGCCATAACAGGACAGAGAAAATGAGGGTCCACAATTAAGTTTCTAAGTGCCACTGGGGCTCACAGGAGGAAGTAACATTCGGGGAAGCTGTGATATTTAACCTTAGTCTAAAGAGTTCACTCTTGCAAGTGAACTTTTTTTAAGGACCAAACTTTAATATTTCAAGGACATCCCTAATGAGTTACTGGTGGGGTTGCAGAAGCTTCCATTCATGCCACCACAGTGAGAATCAAGAATTATGAAAGTAAAAGCAATTACCTCTTTGGATACATAAAAACAATATATTAAAGCATGTCATAAAGTACAAAAAGGAGGCATTTAGCAGAGCACAAGCAAGCAGCAGGCTGATTGTCCTAACAAAAGGGCAGAGAAACTCCTTCTAGAGTTCACAGTCCCGGGAAACAGAATTGCCTCAGCCAAAGAGAGGTGCAGATATGGGTTTTGATGGATTCTTATTACAAGTGGCCAAAGGCAAGGTCAAAGAACACCAAGGTTCAGATTTTCTGTGGCTGCAGTTGAATCTTGGAATAAAGAGAACCTTAGGGGGCCGGCCCCGTGGCTTAGCGGTTAAGTGTGCGTGCTCCGCTACTGGCGCCCGAGTTGGGATCCCGGGCGCGCACCGACGCACCTTGTCAGGCCATGCTGAGGCCGCGTCCCCCGTACAGCAACTGGAAGGATGTGCAACTACGACATACAACTATCTACTGGGTCTTTGGGGAGAACAAGGGAAAAAAAGGAGGAGGATTGGCAATAGATGTTAGCTCAGGGCCGGTCCTCCTCAGCATAAAGAGGAGGATTGTCACGGATGTTAGCTCAGGGCTGATCTTCCTCACAAAAAAAAAAAAAAAGAGAGAGAGAGAACCTTTGGTTTCTTCTCACATGTTTTCCATACAGAAGATACAGCATAAGCAGAGAAATAAAAATAAGGAATCAAGGGAATAGTGAGTAGTTAGTTCTCTTTGGCTTGAGCAAAAAGTGTATGCACAGAAGTAATGGCTTAAGTTGGAAAGAAAGGGTGATGGAGGGGCTCCAATGCGAAGTTAAGGCTTTGGGCCTTTATCCTAAGTGGAGTAAAGAACTATTTTTGGTTTATAAGCAGGTAAATGACGTATACACAACTCTGAACTCAGAAGGCTATTCTGATAGGCGTGTGCAGGATGGATCAGATAAGCAGGAACACATATCAGGTTTTTCTTATAACGGTCTGGGTCCATATGCCCCAAAGTGTCCTTAGAATACTTATCCTACAAATTGGACCTCAAGAAGGATTCCATGGTGACATAAGTTTGACTGATGTCATGTTATATCCACTCCTTGGAGATTCACTATATAAATTAGCATTTTATTTTTTTTATTTTTTTTTAAAGATTTTATTTATTCAGTTTTTTCCCCCCAAAGCCCCAGTAGACAGTTGCATGTCACAGGTTCACATCCTTCTAGTTGCTGTACGTGGGACTCAGCCTCGCGTTGGACGGAGAAGTGGTGCCTCGGGGCGCTCCCGGGATCCGAACCCGGGCCGCCAGCATCAGAGCGCGCGCACTTAACCGCTAAGCCACGGAGCCAGCCCCTAAATTAGCATTTTAAAGCTTCTGAAAAAACTTATAGAAAACAAGGGCTGGGGAACTCTTTTAGATCAGAGACTGAGGAAACATGACAATTAAATGAAACACATGAAAAAGGACCAAAAAAACAGACTTTTGTGGGACAGTTGTTGAAAATTGAATAAAGTCTATAGAATAGATAATAGTATTGTACCAATATTAATTTCCTGGTTTTTATAATTGTACTGTGGCATGTAAGATGCTAACATTTGAGGAATCTGGATGAAAGCTATACAGTAGTTCTTTGAACTATTTTTTCAAATTTTCAGTAAATCTGAAATTGTTTCAAAGTGAAATTTTAAAAAATATTTTTTAATTGAAAAAAATACTGCATTCACAAATGCTTTTCTAAAGGAAATACTTTGGGGAATATTGGTTTAAGGAAAAATTATGAAGTGTCAGTGGGAATGGAAATCCGAGGATAGACCCAAAAAACATTACTAAGACTTGGCAAGTGGCTGTGAAGGTGAAGAAGACAAGAGTGCCATTCAGCCCGCATGCCTAAGGAGGGCAGAGGAGTGAGTCTCCATCCACAGAGCAGCTCAGGGAAGGAGCTGGATTGACAGAGAGAACAAATGAGTTTAGATTTGGACACATGATGAGTCTGGACTCCATTCTTGATCTTGACATTTTTTAGGTACATACATATTTTTAAAACCTAATTACCTGTTCACGATAAAGAACTACCCTCTCTTGTTCTTTCAATCAGTATAGGCTCCTCAATGCAATGACTGGCTGGGAAAGGGAAATTAGAGACCAATGTATCCAAAAGAATTTATAAGAATCTAATACGAATTTTTGACATCGGTTTATTTTTTATCTTCAAGGTATTCAAAACTAAACAATAGCACTTATTTTATTAAAGTTGTTGGAATTCTACACTTAAAATATGGTTCCTGGAGATTCTAAGATGACTCCTCAAATTCGAGCACTCTAGTATTATTAGTAAAGACAAGGTTACTCACATTCATTTTTCTACAGCCTGCAAAACAATGCAGATTCAAAGTGATTTTTTAAAAATTATATTCTCTTTACCAAGCAGTCAGACACATCCCCAGGCCAAATATCAGGTGTAAAGTGAAAATAACAGGCTTATGACTAAAGTATCAAAATTATTGTCTGAATTTTTAGCTTTTATGTAAATGTTTATTTTTGCAGATAGTTATTAGTACAATACCCTACAAATTTAATTATATAGAACATTTGGGGAATGGATTGTTCTGGAAATCTAAACATAGGGATTGGTCTTAACTGTTGAAGTTTTCTAAATGTTAACGATGTTTAATTTAGTAAAGGTAGAGACCAGCTGAATGCTCTTCATCAAGGGAGTAACATAATCAGAAATATGCTGAAGGAAGTTGAATTAGGTAGCAGTTGTAGGCTTGAGTTTAGGATAAGATTTAGAGCTGGGAGGACAGCCGTGCAGGCAGGTGAGAGATAATGAAGCTTGGGCTAGAATAGCGTGAGGAAAATGAATCCAAAAAGACATATGGGAGAGGGACCCAGTCAAGAGAACTTGGTCACTAATTAGATGAGAAAGCAATGGAAAGGAAAATCCTAAAGATAACACTCAGGTTCTCAGCCTCGGTGACAAGTAAAATTGCAGTAATATTCAGAAAGAGGGAAACAATGAATAGAGGATTATTAAGAGTAAACTTAAGTCGTTTCATTTAATCTATCACATAATAAAAAATTGTAAAAGAGTTTAATTTTAATTTGAGGAGGAGAGTAAAAGAATGGGTCCTTTGGCCAGTACTGAGAAGCATGAAGCCTCTGAACCTGGTGATGAGAGTGGAGGGATGGTTGACTCCAAACGGGCAATGTCAGATACTGCTTAGCACTCTATATCAACTATTTCCTACTGTTGCCTACTTTCTATTTATTTTTCCTATTTCTCCTAGTAAGTTTGTCCCAACATACAAAAAAAAAATTTTTTTGCTTTTTTTTTTTACCTGAAGAATTTAGCAACATGCCTTGGACATAAGAGGCTCTCAATGTATGTTGCATAAGTACTGGCTTGTGAGACATTTATATATAGGTAAGCAAAACTAAGCAAGCTGATTGTAGAGACTCAAAAGTCATCTGAAGGAAATAAAACTGTGCTGTGAAGGAGTGACTTAGGGTGTGTTATGCTCTCTATAATTTACTTTAAAATAGTACAGCATATAAACAATGTACTATATATGTGTGTTAACTTTACTACACATACTGGGGAGAGGGGCTAGAGGTGGGTCTGTCATGATGGGTTCTGTCATGATGGGTTCACACTTCTAGTATCCTAATCAGGAGGCTAGTTCACATTGGAAAGACTCTAAACAAAAGCCTACATGTCAGAGACAGCTTCTAAAAGCCTTCGGCATCTTTTATTTGATCAATACCAGAAAGTGTTTTATTGCATACTTGATATTAGAAATGTTGTTTTACTGATGAAATGAATGGTTCTCAAGCTAAGCGAATTGGCTAGAAATATTCTTCAGGCACTCCTGGATGCTTTGCAGGCACAGAGCATGTGAATCTGGTGAGCCCGCACTCCACGCTCTGGAATGGGGCTCTAGAGTTTGGGTTCCTACCAGCCCTTTGTTCAGAAACTTGCAGATTCTGTTGCCTGACTCAGACTCTAAGTATGACTGCATCTTGCTACTAGAATATTGTCAGAAGCAGCTTGTCAGATGCCCAAAAGGACAGAGAGCTGGGACTTCTCTGAGCTTGGAGAACAGGTTTTGCGACTAGTTTTGTGCTATTTGCTAATAAATATTGGTATGTATGTGGCAGAGTTAATACTGGGACATGCTTGGTTTCTGGTAGCAGGGTTGTGTGAGAGAAAAACTTTATCCCTTGACTTCCTCTAAATATCTACTCAAAAAAGGACTTGATTATAAATGATCAAGTTGGTTTAGTCAGTACTTATCAGAGTAGCCAGAAAAGATGTCTCTTAGGAAGCGGCATTTGAGCTGATATACAAATGAAGTCATTTAGAGTGGGGCTAAGAATATTCCAGAGGAAACAGAAAGATTCAAATGGCTAGAGCATAGGGAATAAGGGAGAGAGCAATGAAAGATGAAATCAGAGTAGTAGGTAGAGGTTAAAAGAAGATTTAGTACAGAATTTGAGTTGGATTGTAAGACACTGGGAAGATGGTACTGTGTTTCAACCAGGAGCATGGCATGATCTACATTTAGGAAAGCAACTCTGGAGCTGCTTGGAGAATGGATTGAAGGAGAAAAAGAGTAGAAGAAAATAAATTCGAATAGACCACATGAGAGAAGACGGTGGCTTGGACTTGGGTGGTAGAAGTAGAGACAGAAATGTCTAGAGAATAGTTCTTGCAGGAGGAGAGGAAGTGGCATGTGAGGAAAAGGAAGAAATAAGGATGGGGCTTAGGGTCCGGATCTGAGGAGTGGGGTAGAGGATGCTGCTAGGTACTGAGATGATAGAGTCCAGGGATTTTGCTCCACTGGTAGCTTTTATCTCTTCTCAACATATAAAATAGTATCAATCAAATATAGATTATTTAAAAATAGTTTTAATAATTAAAGAAATATTTCCAGATATATCACAAAACTTACACAGTCAGCCTAAAAGAAACATCAACCTGAAGTAGAAGGTTTGCCTTCTCAGTTGGAAAATCCTGTCATTCTATTGGTTTAAAATTGATAGTCATTTCATAATGCTTTAAAGAAATTAGTACAGTATTAGCTATTCACTTTTGACTAAAAGTAAGATTGATGCAAGAAAACTACAGGAAAGTGGTGCACTTTGTTTAAAGTGATTAATGTAAATAGCTCTTTCATTTAAAATTGACATATAAAATTCACGCATATATTTTCAATGCATAATTGTTACTTAGTAGCAAAGATAATCAGGATGTCGTGCAGACAATGAAACATGAACAATTAAAATCTTTAGGATACACAACAGCTTTTAATTAATCAGCTAAACTAATCCCAATAAATAGAAAACTGTGCTGTAAGGCTTGGCTGTAAAGGATTTTAAAACCAATGATAATAAAAATAAAAAAATCATCGCTGTCATTTACTGGGTGTATACTATGTGCCTGGCATCTTTCTTTGAAGTGTTATCTTGTGTAATCTTTGCAAGAGTAATGCAAGGTAGGCTTTATTATCTCCAATTTACATGTGAAGAAACTGGGACATAAAATAAATATCTTGTCCAGGGTCCTGTGGTCAGTGATTGAGGAGAGGGCATCAAAATGCTTCTGATGTACCCAAAACCACTGTGCTTATTGAGGATACTTTGTCAATACATAAAATAAAAGGTAATATTGATATAAATGTATCTTTTAGTACATACTTTGGAAGGATATTAGAGTTCTAAAGAGTCAATTTGCAAATTTTGTTAATCTGTTTCATAATTTCGTGTAAGTCAAAAGCTTCAAATTGTGAGATTTCTGTGTCCCATATGTACTGAACAGAGGAAACAAATTCTATCCCGAATTATTCCTGTTAATGGAGTGAATCATCAGACTGAAAATAAAAAGCACTAGATAATTCTTTCAGGTGGGGCTTTGGAAGACCTTTCTGTGGTTACATGTGAACATGAAACTATGCCAGGTTCTGGGACTGCATGAAAAACAAAGAGGGGAATGAGATAATGGGGGTTCAATTTATAGAAAGATTTCAATCTGGTAACCTAGAACCCCTTCTCAACTGTCAGTATTTCCTTTAGCCTCTATAACTTTCAGATTGATGGAAACACCCTGTCTATGCCCAATTCACCTGCCTCTAATCCAGAAATGTGCTCTCATCCGATTCTGTCTTTCCTGGAGTAAACGTGATATATTCAATTTTGATCTTTTGATTTCCTTTTTTGATCTTCTTCTCAACAGTCAGGATTTATATTTGTATAGGAGCTACACTGTAAGAAAGGAGGAGTTAATAAAAATTCCACAAATTTCATATGACAAGAAGTTAAATTGTCAAAATATAACTATATATATGACCATATATAGAGAGTTATATAGTTATATATATCTATATATTTAATTGCCATTAAGTGAAATTATTTCATCAAGTATATTAAACTCAGTATTTTATATTCCACTTCAATACATGATTTGTTTCTACAGGATTAGCATTAGCATTCAACTAATATTATGTCATTATCATTTCTGGAATACACTTGGAAAATGCAATTAAAATTCACAGTGCTATAATCTGAATGCTTCTGTCCCTTCCAAAATTCCTGTTGAAATCCTAACCTCTAAAGATGGTTGTAGTAGGAGGTGGGGCCTTTGGGAGATGCTTAAGCTGTGAGGGTGCAGCCATCATAAATGGGATTAGTGCCCTTATAAAAGAGGATTTAGGGAGATCCCCAGTCCCTTCCACCATGTGAGGACACAGCAAAAATGTGTTGGCTGTGAACCAGGAAGGCCACCCTCCCCCGACCATGCCGGCACCTTAATCTTGCACTTTCCAGCCTCCAGAACCCTGAGAAATAAATTTCTGTTGTTTATTAGCTACCCAGTCTATTATATTTTGTTGTGGCAACCTGAATGAACTAAGAAAACCAAGTTAGGCCAAAATATTTCTTTCTGAACTGTTTCAATACTACTTTGCAAATGACTTGAATCTTCATTGTTTGTTTCATTGCAAATGACTTGAATCTTCATTATTTGTTTTATTGCAAGTGACTTGAATCTTCATTGTTTGTTTTATTGCCATAGTTATTATCAAGAACAAATGTTAATTGAGCATCTACTTTTGGCCTAGCACTAAACTAAGTAGATTCTCTATCTCAATGTAACAGATATAAGATATGTTGACATGGTCTTAGACTGATGATTGTTCATGATGAGAATAACATAGACGAAAAGAGAAAAGAATAATTTTCCAATAACTGTTAGTGCAGGTATCATTCTAAGCAGTTTATAAATATTAACTCATTTAATCTTCTTAACAATTCTATTATTACCCCCATTTTACCTATAAGGAAAGTAAGGCAAGAAAATACTATACAGCTTCCCAAGGTCATGTAGCCAACACATGGCAGAATTGAGATTTGAAACCAAGTACTCTGGCTCCAAATGACACATGGTTAAAAGCATGTGTTCCGATCTTCTAACAGAGATTGCCTTCAGCATTGGCTTCCAGTTAGATATAACAGACATTTCAAATCCTCTTCGAAATCCAGAGGTGAGAAGTGTTCTAGGTTCCCTGAACCAGATGCTAAAACAAGGACATGAGTGCAAATAGTTGATTTAGGAGGTGATCCCAGGAAGCACAGTGGGAAAGGAGTGAGGAAAGCTGATAAAAAGAGGGTTGTTGAGCAAGTTATCACTGTGAGCACAGGGCTTAAGCCCCTGGGGACCCTCCTCCTCAATTCTGTGTGTGTTCCCATCCTCTTTGGTTGAGCACTGCTCTAGGAAAGTTAAATCCCTAGCATTCCAGGATGTCCTGAACAGGGCCTGAGCAAGTTATATTGGGGCCAGCTAAATCTCTCCAACCAAGAATAATAGAGGTCAGTGTATTGGGAAGCGATGGCTTCCGTTATCTCACAGGTGGGCCAAGGCAATAGCGAGCAGAGGATCGACAGCACATGCTACAGCAAGGAAGAGCGGGCAAAGATATTTGCCTGCCAGCTTCCACATCCCAACTTTTGATAACAGGATCTCAATTGCTTTTTAGAGAACCACACATCCGCTCTTCCCCTCTGTATGTGGTGAAGGTGGGCTCTGGTTGCCGCAGAGCTAACCCCACTACCCTCCAGCTCCAGGGTTAAACACGAGACCAGGAATTGTCAATCATCATATTCCTTCCCCAGGACCCAGTGATTGGTTCAAGGATAATCATGTGAGGTAAGCTGATCCCTGAGACTCAGCTCCTCCATTCTTAACTTTTAGAAAATATAAATGCTTCCCTCCAAGGCTACTGAATTAGGAGGGCTTGCCTTTGCAGATGCAGGTGGCCACCTCATGGAGAGGGCTTACCCGAGAGGAAACAGCTGTAAAAAAGAGAGACATACAAGACAGAGAGAGACAGGCAGATGGAGTCCTGGACTGAGTCACACCCAAACCAGTCCTACCCTTGGAATTTTCAATTACATAAGTCAATAAACTCTCTTTTTTTTTGCTTAAATCCTTTGAAGAGAGTTTCTGTTACCAATACCATTTTGTAATAAATTTTTTGAGTGCCTCAACAGTCTCTTAACTTCTGAGTGTTTAATTTGTACCTAGTTAGGACCTCAGAATTTTTCACTGAAAGGGATCTATGAAGCCATCTACCACACACCATCTACAGCTGTGCTATCCAGTGTGGCAGCCACATGTTATCATAGGGCAGACGAAATGTGGCAGGTCCAAACTAAGATGTGATGTACGTGTAAAATACACACTGAATTTTGAAGACTTAGTACATAAAAAAGAATATAAAATATTTCATTGATAATTTTTCTATATTGTTTATATGTTGAAATAAAAATACTTTGTATATGTTGGTCAAATAGAATATATTATTTAAATTAATTTCACCTGTTTCTTTTTTAATGCGGCTACAAGACAATTTAACATCACACGTGCTGTTCACATTATATTTCTACTAGACAGTGCTACTCAGTGGCATCCTTGACAAATGATGATGCAGCCTCTTCTTGAACATGCAGCTCATTACTCCTCTAGGCAGCCCCATCCATTATTGGACTGCTGTAAGTGTCAAAAATGATTTTTTGTCTGTAGATCCAAAATCCACTGCTGTGGAACCTCCACCTATTGGCACCTGTTCTGCCTTCTCAGTATCAAGAGTATCTACTCCTCATTCACATCCAGCTCTTCTGGGTTGTTACTAGAAAATTACCATCCAACTCATCTCTCACAATCTTATCAAATAGGACATCACAGACATTTTTGACTAGTGCTTTGCTGACAAGATGCTGTATTTGCATTAGAAACAGTTGCAGGTTTACTAGCCATGATCTTTTTTATGCCCAATGCAAAACCTGGCACTCTCTCCTTCTTGTGAAGCTACAGGCAACGTATAGTCTTCTGCCTGAGAACTAACAAGCTCTCTCTGCCCCACCAGGTGTGACGTGGAGAGAAGCAGAAGTTAAGGTCATCCATCAGGGATGCTTTCCCCTTCCCTGAGTTCTATCATGGGAAAGGAACATGGACTTTGGTTAAGAAGAGGACAGATGTCAAAAGGGAATGGCAGTTCTGAGTCCAGTTTCGGCATACAGCAGTCTGTTCCAAAATATCCTGCTTCAACCGAGGCCTTATAAGGCAGACTGATTGTAACAATAGCTGAGATGGGCTTCTTGGTCATTAGCCTTCTTAAAGAAATGCCAAGAAATTTAATTCCCTTTTTAAATTTAGAAATCAAAATAAATAGGTAGAATGCCACAGATCGCTACTTAAGTATGTCACGAAGATTTCAAGTTCTTGATGCCTATTTTTATGATCAAATAGAATTGAAATCTTTCATGATAAAAAGTCATTGTTTAAGACATTATTATTGTCTGTGATTTTAACATATTCAAAGTATTTTCATTGCAAAGTTGTGGGCATACATGATAAACTAACCGTTTTTAATTGGAATTCCTTTTATTTTAGGATATTGACACTCTTGAAAAGAAAAACACATCTATCTGTCCAAAATTAACTCTTTTTTCATTTCTTATTGTTTCAACTTAGATTTCATCACTAACACCTAGAGTCCACATTTTGGTCTAGTGATCAAATAGAAATTTTTCTTGTCTAGGGAAAGCTTTTTATTGCAAATAAATTTCCTAATGAAGTTAAATAAAACAAGTTCAAAAGTTAATTCCAGGGACTAATTAGAGTATCCAGGACACATTATTATGCCCTGATTTCCAGACATGTAACTTAAGAGGTAATAAATTTTGTGGTGATGAATCTAATTCAAAATATCAATAAAGCCAGGACACTTCAGTGCCCTTCAAATCCCATATTTGTCTTGTTCAATTCCTCTCAACAGCCACAGATTGAAATTCTGTCTACCTGATGCCCAAAACATTCAGTTAATTCAATTCATTCAACCCAGTTAATTCTATATGAAAAAAATATATTTTTTTTTCACCAACTAATTGACAAGCTAATTTTTCCAAAAGAGTTACTCAAAAGAGTCCCATCCTAACAAGGTTCTATAGAGATGATCTAAAATGTCAGAGCTTCCATCTCATCTCATTGTTCCTTCAACAAGTTATTGTACTGCTTCCTTCAGCTTAAAGATAATCACCTTCAGCATCCAACAGTGCCTCTCTTACCCCAGTGCAATGAGCGTTGTCAATGTCATCAAATCCAAAATTTCTAAAGTCTCATTGTCGCTAGCCTAGCAAATTAAAAGAGTTTAGATGATTCGTCTAAACAGTTTAGAAATCCAGTCATCCTCTGAATATTCTCCTAATTTATATCTTTCCAACTCCCACCACAGAGTTGTTAAGCACTGCGATCCCCAATGACCTTTCTGTATGTGATAGATGGATCCTAAGGTGACCCCCAATAATTCTCTCCTTCTAGTATGTATGCCCTTGCATAATCCCCTCCCCTTGAGTGTGGGCAACACCTTGGACTTGCATCTAACCAACAGAATATGGCAAAGATAATGAGATGTCCATCCCATGATACGTTACAATATATGGCAAAAGCGATGAGATGTCACTCCTATGATTATTTTATATTATATAAAACTGAGAGACTGCACATGTGCAGCAGAAAGTAGGGAGAGGGGGCACTGGCTCTCAAAGTATCCCTAGTTCATGGGGTGACTGCACTTATATGAAAAAAAGACCTGGAGGGCACAGAAGAAAGTAAAAGCTAGGGAAGATTGAAAATTACCTAAATTTTGAATGTACTTACTTTACTACCCACACATAGATGCATCAGCAGAGGGTAGAAGATTTACTGGCATTAGATGTTTAACCAAACCTTTAATCAATCATTGACCAACTACCAGGCTATGCAAACATAGTGGTGACCTCTAAGATCCAAGGATAAAAAATAAAATAGGATTTAAAACAAAACTAAACAGAGGCCTTAGCAGCCACATACCAAAATTAAGCCCAGACAAATTATTTTAAAACAAAGCAACAACTCACAGGTGAAAAAAAGCAGAATCCAGAGCTGCTATTATATGTTATCTAAAATGTTCAGTTTTCAGAAAAGAAAATGAGACCTGTAAAGAAACAGGAAAGTGTGACTCATACTCCATGGGGAAAAAATAGTCAACACAAATGGTCCTTGAGTGGGCTCAGATGTTGTATTTAGCAAAGACTTCAAATCACTAATTATAAAAATGTTCAAATTTAAAGGAAGTCATGCTTAAATTATTAAAGGAAAATATAATGGCAATGACTCAACAGTAAGAAATCTCAACAAGGAAATAGAAATTATAAAAAGAACCAAAAGGATATTCAATAATTGAAAATTATAATAACTGAAATGAAAATTTCACTGAATGGATTCAATCACAGATTTGCAATGACAGAAGAAAGAATCATTAAACTTGAAGAAAGAGAAATAGAAATTATCCAATCTGATGAACAGAGGGGGAAAACTGAAGAAAAAGTGGACAGAACCTCAGAGATCTGAGGACAAGATAACAACATAATAACATAAATGTAATTGAGGTCCTAGAAGAAGAGATGAGAGAAAAAGTGGCAGAAAAAAATTTTTTGAAGAAATGATGACCCACAACTTCTCAAATTTAGTGAAAAAATTGATCTACAGATCCAAGAAGCTGAGCAAACTCCAAGTAGGATAAATGATCAACAAGAGATCCACACCTAGATGCATCGTAGCCAAACTGTTGAAAGTTAAAGACAAAGAGAATGTCTTGAAAGGAGTGAAAGAAAAACAACTCATCACATATGAAGAAATCACAGTAAAAATTAACAGCTGACTTTTCATCAGAAGCAATGGAGGCTAGAGGACAATGAAATAATGTATTTAAAGTGCTGAAAGAAAAGAAAATGTCAACCAAGAATTCTATTTCCAACAAACTGAAGGTGAAAAATGAAATACAGCCATTCCCAGATAAACAAAGACTGCGAAATTTGTTGCTAGCAGACATGCCTTACAAGAAATACTAAAGAAAATTCTTCGGGCTGAAAGAAAATAACACTGAACAGTAACTTAAATTAAAAGGAAGAAATGAAGAGCACCAGAAATGGTAAATATGTGGGTAAGTATAAAAGACTGCCTGGATGAATTTCTTCTCCTAATTTATTTAAAAGATATAAGATTGTATAAAACAATAATTATTACACTGTATTGATAGGTTTCTAATATCTGTACATGTAATATATGTGACAATATTAGCGGAAAGGGGAAATAGAGCTATGTTAGAGCAAAGTTTCTATAGTTTACCAGAATTGAGCCAAATTAGCCTGATAGTTAATTACACTGTGATAAGTAAAGATGTATATTGTAGTCCTTAAAAGAACTACGAAAAGAAAATTACTTATAAAATATAGTTAAAAAGTCAACAGAGGAATTTAAATAGTACAATAAGAACAATAAACAAAATATTTGTTTAATACAAAAGAAGGTCATAAGGAGGAAAAAAGACATGACACATATGGAAAAGAAATGGAAATATTGCAGATGCAAATCCACCATGTAAATAATTATAATAAATGTGAATAGACAAACACTCTAATCAAAAGGCAGAGACTGTCAGCATAGATTAATGTTTTTTAAAAAAAGAGGAAGATCCAACTGTATGCTGACTACAAGGGGCACACTTGAGATTAAAAGATACGAATTAGTTGAAAGTAATAAGACAGAAAAAGATATTCCATCCAAAAAGTAACAATAGAGCTGTTAATTAATATCAGAAAAAAATAGACTTTCATAAAAGAAATATAATTAGAGATGAGGGGATTTCATAATGATAAAAGGATCAACACATCAAGACAATATATACACATCTAACAACAGAACCCAAAAGACATATGTAAAAACAGAAAGAATTAAAAGGTTAAATAGAAAATTTTAAAATGTAGTTGGATATTTCAATACCCTGCTCAAAATTAATTGTTAAACAAATGAGCAGAGAATCAGCAAGGATCTAGAAGACCTGCACAACACTAACAATCAACTTGACCTAACTAGCATTTATAGAACACTCCACCTAACATCAGAACACACATTCTTTTCAAGAGCACATAGAACATTTTCAAGATGGGCTGTGTGCTAGGCCATAAAACAAGTCTCAAATTTAAAAGAATTGGAATTATTCAAAGTATGTTCTCTGACCATACGAAAATTGAACTGAATGGAAACAAAAACATAACATATCAAAATTTATGGGACATAGCCAACAGTTACTAAAAAGATTTATTGCTATAAATGGACACATCAGAAATGAAGAACATTTTCAAATAAATAATCTGTGTTCACCTTAAAAAACTAGAAAAGGAAAAGCAAACTACCCCAAAGCAAGCAAAAATAAGGCAATAAAAAAGATTAAAGCATGGGCCGGCCCCGTGGCTTAGCAGTTAAGTGCACGCGCTCCGCTACTGGTGGCCCGGGTTCGGATCCCGGGTGCACACCGATGCACTACTTCTCCAGGCATGCTGAAGCCGCGTCCCACATACAGCAACTAGAAGGATGTGCAACTGTGACATACAACTATCTACTGGGGCTTTGGGAACAAAAAAAGGAGGAGGATTGGCAATAGACATTAGCTCAGAGCCGGTCTTCCTCAGCAAAAAAGAGGAGGATTAGCACGGATGTTAGCTCAGGGCTGATCGTCCCCACAAAAAAAAAAAAAAGATAAAAGCATAAATAATGAAATAAAAATTGAAAAACAATAGAGAGAATCAATATAACCAAAGGTTGGTACTTTCAAAAGATCTGCAAAATTGATAATCTTTTAGCTAGATTGACCAGGAGAAAAATGAAAGAAGGCATAAATTACCAAAATCAGAAATGAAAGAAGAGACGTCTCCACTGACCTTACAGAGAATGGAAGGATTATAAGAGAATACCATGAATAACTTTATGGAAACAATTTAGATAACTTACATAAAATGGACATATTACCAAAACTGACTCAAGAAGAGGTATAAAATCTGAAAAGAACAACCAAGAGGAAATAAATAAAATGAATTAGTAATTAAAAATTACCCAACAAAGAAAGGCTTAAGCCCAGATAGCTTCACTGGTGAATTCTATCAAATATTTAAAAAATATATAATACAAATCATTCACAAACTCTTTCAGAAAATAGAACAGGAGGGAACACTTCCCAACTCCTTTTATTAGTCTATTACTAACACAGCAAAACCACACAAAGACAGCACAAGGAAAGAAAACTACGGACCAATATCTCTTGTGAATATAGACATATGAATCCTTAATCAGAGATTGCCATGCTGAATCCAGCAACATATAAAAAAGTATTATTTTCACATGAAAACACAATGGTATATTTACTTCACACCTATTAATATGTCTAAAATAAAAAAGACAGACAATAACGAACATTGGTGAAGATGTGGAGAAATTGGAACACTTATATACTACTAGTAGAGATGTAAAATGGTGCAGTTGATTTGGAAAAATAGCCCAATGGTTCCTCATAAGATTAAATGCAGAGTTTCCATATAAACTAACAATGTCCCTTCTAGGTATATACCCAAGAAAAATGAGAATACACATCCACACAAAAACTTGTACACAAACGTTCATAACAGTTTACTTATAATAGCCAAAAAGTAGAAACAACCATAATATCCAACAACTGATGAATTCCATACAATGAAATATTATTCAGCAATAAAAAGGAATGAAGTATTGACACATGTTACAACATGGATGAACCTCAAAAACATTATGCTAAGTTAAAGAAGCTAGTCACAAAACATCATACATTATGTGATTCCATTTATATGAAATGTCCATAATAGATAAATCTACAGGGACAGAAAGTAGATTAGTGGTCACTTAAGGCTGGGGAAGAGAAGAGAAGGAAAAATGGGAAGTGACTTATAAGGTTTCTTTTTAGAATGATGTGAATATTCTAAAATTAGATGATGGTGATAGTTGTACAGCTCCGTGAATATACTAAAAATCACTAAATTGTATACTTTAAATGGGTAAATTGTATGCTATGTGAATTATATCTCAATATAGTAATTTTTTAAAAAAGTATCATATACAATGACCAACGGGGATTTATCCCAGGAATGCAAAATCCAAAAATCCAGTCTTTTCCTGCTTTTTTATTCTGCCAAAATTAATACTGCAGTCAATAGAGTTATTATCATCTTTTTAGAGAATTTTTAAGAGACAATATATCACTCCTCTCTTTTCTTTTTGAATTTAAAATCAAGCAGGAAAAGGGCTCAGGAAACAGATGAATGGAAATCAGAATATGAGCTTTATTCCTCATAAATCCAATTGAAGAACATGGCTTTAGATAGGCGACTAAATGGGCTTTCTAATCCCTGCTCCCAAATTAGGCACCCTCACAGCTGGACAGTCAAGCCTCCCTCTGGGGCCAGTGCTGAAATAAGTGGCAGAGAGCAGACAATGCATGCTCCCCCCAGGCGTGCAGGCTGCCTCTCTCATCCCCACCTCCACACCCCCAACAAAGAGAAAATGGCTGAACTCAAGTGCTCCCGAACTCCCTAGAGAAAGTTTAGTCCTTCCAAATGTGCACACAAAGAATGGAGATACATGCTACAAATTCGGATAATTTTGCAGAGCTACTTACACTAGACATATGAAAATCATAATTAAAACTCCATATTATAAATAAATGTTTGTGGAATGAATAAATAATTAAGAATAATCACATTTATTGTGTTGTTGATTTAAAAAAACAACAAGAACAAAACAAACACATAGATAGAGAGAATGGATTGGTGGTTACCAGAGGAGAAAGGGATGAGGGGAGGGCAAAAGGGTTAAACGGGGACACGTGTATGGTGACAGATGGCAACTAGACTTTTGGTGGTGAACATAATGTAGTCTATACAGAAGTCGAAATATAATGACATAAACCTGAAATCTATATAATGTTATACACCAACATAACCTCAATTAAAAAAAAAGAAGAATCACATTTAATAATATAGTACTGAATTGTTTTTATCCCACCCGAAATAACATATTTTTTTAAAGTATTCTCCATTTTTGTATACTGGGGGAACGGCAGCTTGGAAGTGATTAGGACTTTGCAGTAAAACCTTGCCTCATCTCAATACTCCTGAGAGATTGCCACCTGCTTCCCAGGGTGGGTGCTGTCAGATACGATCACAGAGAGTGGCCAAGTTCTGCTTCACTACTCATCTACTCATAGAAGGATGTGCATGTTGAATTACAAAGATACATCATCTTTGCTACTGGATCCCATGGGAATCAATTCAACTCTTATCATATCAGTTTTTCATCAGGGCTAAAGACAGACATACTTGGATTGGAATTCTAACTCTACTATATCTGGTTAAACATTCAGAAGTTCCATTCCTTCACCTACAAAGTAAGTTCAGTAATGGTGCCTTTTTTACTGGGTTATTGCAAGGCTTGGAGACTATATATGTAAGGAACTAAGTACAGTCATTGGCACATAATATGCATTTGATAAATTTTAGCTGATAATAATGGTGTCGCAACCACCAGTGTGCCCATAAAGGTAAATTAGCTTAAGATTCACAAAGTGTATGGAACTCCTCTGAGAAAAGTGCTACATAAATGATAGGCATTACGTATAATATTATTATACATAGATCATCGAAGGCACTGCCTCTTACTGAAAACAAAGACATAATTAGCTACAGATGATTTAAAATGAAATTTTCTGTTGTAGTAAAAACCATCACTTTCATGGAAGATTAACAGAATAGTGTCTATCCCAGTACTTATGAGATAGCTGACATGTTTTCCAAGCAAATGCTTGGAAAAGTTGTGAAAAACACCTACAGAGGATCCATCCTGGGTGATCTGGGGAGCAGTAGCAGAAGGGCACAAAAAGAGAATTGGTCTTGTAATTGCATTCTGTCAAACAGCTAGATAAGCAGCCAGCAGTTTTGCATTAGAATGCATTTGGTCATCCCATTTACAATGGGCTGGTAATCCTATAAATATTTATTGCTGAACTGAAGAAAGAAGCATAAGCTTTTACCCTTTGAGAATGTTCTGTAACCTGCAGGGTGACAGTGAAGTGTGAAACCCCGATGATATGGTTACTTCTTAATATGTTAAAGAGTAGATGGCGCTTGGCACATGTGAACACTCTGAATGCAGTCGTCAGAGACACGCTCCCGGAGGGCAATTGTGAGCATATGCTTCAGTGGGTGAGCTATCAAATCCACAGCTGCTCTCTACCTCGACCTGAAGCGGGACAATGTGGAACCCAAGGATTAGCAGGTTTAACCTTGAATGGTTGGGAATGGGATCAATCCCTTAGGAATAGACTGAATACAAGAACAAAAGGAGAAAGAAGGGGGAGAAATGAAAAGCTTTGCCTGAGATGATTCTGTATCTGTGTACATTACATAATGTTAATCCCTCGCTGTGGCTTGGAGGAAATACACTGGTACTTTCTTTGAAAGATATGGCATCACTTAAGCAATAAACATATTCCATTTCCAATTCTATATGCTGTATGTGGCTAATAAACAAAAATCAAAAATATATCACTTGTGGTTTTGCAGATCTTTTCACAGCCTGTCTACTCCCCAAAAGATTTAGATATCTAATAAAAGCAGGAAAATAAAAAGACCAAAAATAGCTATTGATAAAACAACGAAAATAATAAAAAATAAGAGAAGAAAGTAGAGAAAGAGATCAAAATCTGCTGGCTGAGAAAATCTACAATAACTAAAAATGATAATTATGAACTTCCTTTGCAACTAGAACAAAGAGGAAAACAATGAACATATACTACCATCCTCTTGTTTTAAAAAGTTATGATACTTCTCAAAATTGCACATCAATACACCATATGTTTCTCTTGCTGTGTCGGTGTGATGATGAGTACCAATAGGCAGTGAACAATGGGCTCATTGTCTCCATGTGTGTGTTGGGGGAGGGGGTGAACAGTCCATAGACTTTTGTTTAACAGTTGAAGTGAAAGCTCAGAGGCTACTTATAAATTTGAAGGCTGAGATTTTTAATACAGCAATTCTGAAAGGGAAATAATAATTCTCTCTTAAACATCTGCTTTAGTTCTGGTACTTTCCAGGCACTGGGGATACCCGGAGAATAAGACAGACAGGGTCCTGCTTTCACTACACTTACAGGTTCTTGAGAAAGACATAGTTTTGAACAAGTAATTGCAACTCTGATAAACATTACCAAAGTGATGGGTGCATACTCCTGTCACGAATAGCAAGAAGATGCTACCTGTCCCTGGTTAACCAGATCATTTATCTCTACCTAAGTGTGTGGTGGTGAAGAGTGCTCTGGAGTCAGAATGCCTAGGTTTGAATCCCAGGCAATGATTAGCCTAGAAGACCAAAGATTAGCTCTGTAACTTCAGCCAAGTTACTTAGCCTCTCTATGCTCTAGATTCCCCATCTTTAAAGTGGGGATAATAGTAGTACCTACCTCCTAAGTAATTATGTTATTGGGAGGATTAATGGAGCCTCTTCTCATGACAGTCACATGGTTCCAAGAGCATGCTAGCCAGAGCTGCAAGGTCTCCCGAGTCCTAGTCTGGGAATTCCTCAAACTCTACTTCTGCAGCATTCCATTCGTCGAAGGGAGTCACAAAACCAAACCAAAACAGACTCAAGGGATGGGGAAATAGATTCCACCTCTTGATGGGAGGAGTTGCAAAGTACCATGGCCATTTTTACAATCTTCTTCATGGCAGTGGGGATGAAAAGACTACTTAGAATGTAGGATGAATAGATCTTAGTGTTTGTTTGGATGTAGGGAAGAAAAAGGAAAGAAAGGAACCAATGATGACACCAAATTTTCTGTCCTGAGCAACTAGGTGGATACTTTTGGAAATCACTTGTATTGAATTGAGAATCAGCCCACGATTTAAACTATAATTTTAAATTGTGTTATTATGTAGTGTTTTTCAAAGGTACTAACCAACAGCTCAGGTTGTTTTGAGCATCATAATCCTCGATGTTATTTAAATATTATTGAATTTGCTTTGACTGTACCTCAAGGGCTAAAAAAAATTCTTCAGTGTGCAGACTAAGACATATCACTTGTACTAGGTCTGTTAGAATGAATTCTGCATACACCTTGATTTATACCAATTATTTTGTTGTGGTTGTTTATGAGTAAAATATGAATGTCTGACTTTCTGGAAAATAGATATAACAAAGCTATATCCAAATGAATGATTTTGGTACTCTCCGTATATCTCCAGCACCCTAGCAATTGCAGTGGAAAAGTGGAAAATGTGTTGATATCTTCCCTTAATGGAGAACTTCTAACAGGGTAATGAGCCCATTCCACATGAGTGAGAATTAGCTCGTTCTAAGTAGCTTTTTACTCTCACTCATATAACGATTCAGAGCTTCTCTGTGAGAAAACTATTGCCCATATTCATAACATAAGTTCCAGAAAAATTAATAGCATTACCTTACCAAAAGGCCTTGAAAGTAAATATCATTGAATATGTCTACCTATGTATATGAAAATTTGGTGGCTTTACTGTGAGTACTCCTAAATATCTCTCCCTGTCTCCCCTTCTTCATCTCCACAACCACTGCCTTAATATAGACTCTGAACAGTTTCTTAACTGATCTTCCTGCCTACAATCTCTCCCTGTTTGGGCTATTCTCTACAGGTTTCTAAAATGCAAATCTAAGTTCTCTACTTAAAAAGATTAATGTCTCCACTTTACCCATAAAGTCCATTCCAAACCAGTATTTTCAATAGATTTCAGAACAAATTAACAGATTAATTTAAACTATTCTCAAACTCTCAACGGAAGGAAGGATACATTTACAAGGAAATTGAGTTATTATTCCAAAGGCAAGCCTATTCATTTTCTTGGCTATAATTCAAGCAGGATGTTCAATAATTATTTGAGCGGAAATATTGGATATAAGTTGCATCTAGTGCTTTAAATTTCAAAATATTGGGGTTTATTTCTATTTTTTCCAAGCTTATTGCATTTCACATGTAAGAGGCAGAGTATGAAAAACATCATGTTACCACATGATGAGTGCCTTTTGATTTTTGAATTTTTGAGTTGTTTGGGATCATCTTCTAAAATTCCACGTGTCTTAGGTTAATTAAAGCACACAATTACTGAGTACTGGCTTGTGCCAGAGATGGAAAGAAGAAAAAACATGATCCTTACTCTCAGGGACATCATGGCCTTTTAGACTGAATTTTAACGTGTGGAGTAGTTTAGTGTAGTACGTGCTAACATAAAGTTAGAGGACTAGATATCAAGGAAGACTGGAATGAAAAAGGAAACTATTAAATCTGGTTGAAATCAGGGCAAGTTTCACAGATCAGCTGGCACTTGAAATAAGTCTTGGAAGATGAATAGGGATTTACAGATAGAAAAGCTAGGGAATATTATTCTAGTCAGAGGGAAGAACATAAATGATTTTATGGACACATGAGACAGCATGGTGTAGGGAAGTAAAATGACTTAGCTAAGCTTAAGATTCAATGGGAAAAATGGTGGAAGGTGAGGGGCCAAAACATGCTGGGCTCCCTACTCTGTGCCTGCCCAAGATGGTGCACAGAGGGCACAATATCAGGTTGAACCACATTAGATTGACATTTTTGTAGATGAAGAGTCAAATATTGGAATTTCAGAGGTTCAGAGTTTGTCTAACCTGACACATTTGCTTGAGAAGAAGAGAGGCGCGCTTAATGTTTTTCAGGTAAAGGATAGTTCACTGAGGAGGAACAAAAATAGCTCTCCCAGGACTCCAAGAACAGGAACTGGACTTGAACACCATGGAAAGTAAATAGAAACGACCCCCACTCTGCCCTTGCCATGGCATCGCTGTTCTTTCTGTAGATCTATTCCACTCTTCCTTCTGTATCAGTCCACTTCATTGGCTTATTCATAGTTTCCGCTCCTTCATGCTTTCAACTTACTATAAACAAAGCACCCCCAGCCCTTCTCCAAATTATAAGTCTCTGGCCTCAGCTTTCTCCATCAACTGAGAGTGTACACACCTGCTTTGAAATGCTGAGAGGATGAATCTCATTGACCCAGCTTATCTTCTGGTGTTAGGCTCCAGGTCACAGGCCAGTTTATAAGCTGGCTGTCTCTTTGGGTCCACTACCTACCGGCAGGTCAATTATCTACGACTGTGTGAGCAGCATGGCTACTTAGTGGCAGGAGGTGTGAGTGTGGTCCCTTCCCTCAGAGGAGGGTGTGGCAGGCAGGCCTGGAGAACCAGACCAGCACTGCTCATTTGCCCCAGTAAGGTCAGGGTGAAAGCCTTTGAGTCAGTTCTGGAGGTCTGAGTGGACCTAATCTAACATTTCTTTCTCAGCTCTAAGAATGTCTTTAATATCATTACCAAGAATATTCATAATCCTTATCAATCCTGACATTTCTGGGTTAAAAAATTCCTATCATTTCTGGAGTTTGAGCTCAAGGGAGGGAAAAAATCCCTAATTAAGAAGCAACAGCATGATGCCCTGTTTTATTAACTAAATCCTTTCGAGGATATAAGTAATAGTTGACAGTCATTGCTTTTATACCTACCCATATTAGACATACTTGAATGTCTGCTTTCTGGTAAAAACCCTCTCTTACAATGCCAGTAGCTATGAGGAAAACAAGTGAGCCACAGTGCTGGCAATAGCTTTGCTCCCTCTTCTTATTATCTCTTAAGTCTTTTTTTGCCACCATTAGGAGCCTTTGCACACATAGCATGTTATTTCTCTGTAGGAAGTAAGGTGGCTTGAATAGCAATAAATGGCCTCATAATGAGGTGATTATTTTTAACATGGGTAGATTCTAGTCCGGCTCCAATAAATACCTAATAGGGCATGAGACAAACATCATAGAAAATTCCTTTTTTGCTTCCTATGTGGTGTGTAAGTACAAGAAAAATCCATTCAACTGTCACTAATAAATGCTGTTAATAAAATGTCATCAGACAAAAGAGGAACTTGGTAACAGTACTTAGAAAATAGTCTTCAACCCTGAAGCTACTCTCGGGAAAATCTATAGCCCCCTCCGCCACCAAGTCTACCTAAAATACTGCTCTTACATCTATTCAAGTGTCTCTTGAGGTGAGGAGTTGGGAAGAGAAAGGTGGTAGGCAGGAGAACTGGGGGTCTCTTCAATCTCAACCCTCCTCCCAGCCTCAGTTTCTTTTCTCTTCATCTCCCACATTTTTTATTTATTTGAGGGAAGGTTGCCAGTAATGGGAGATTTTCTGACAGTTGCCTCCATCCCTAAGATACTGTATATAATTTGTCTTTCCAGCATTAAAGCAGTGTCTAACTTGGTGGAACTGCAGAGTAGGTCCCCAACACAGGGACTGTTAGGGGGAGAGATGGTGAAAAGCAGTGTGACCTCAAGAGCACAATGCTTATTGTGAGGGCAGTAGTCTCACTCTCTCTTGGCTCCTGCTTCTTCTTTTACTGTCTGTTTTCCTTCTAGTTCATTCATTCAATTATTCATCCATCCTTCCTTCCATCCATCCATCCATCCATCCATCCATCCATCCATCCATCCACATCAATCCATCCATCCCTCCCTCCCTCCCTCCTTCCCCTTCAGAGCACTTACTGTGTACCTTCTGTGTGTCTGTCATGGCACAGATGACCAGAGTTTACTTCAAGACTGGTCGTCTCAAAATTTCTGGAAGAGCGAGGTCCAGGAATTTGTATATTTAACAAACTCTAAAGGTAATTCTGATTCTCAGACCTGCATGAGTACCGCTTATTTAGAGGCTACAAATACGTAAAACCTGGATTCCTCTCACCAAGGAGGTCGCCCGTTTGCTTTTCCTTGTTCACTATTCAAATCTTAACCCTATTCTTTCCCTCCCTCATAAGTGTACAAACAAACAAAACAAGCTAATACGTCTGTTTGCTGCTCATATTTATAATTGAGCAAAATGCTAAAATTCAGCTAGAAGTTAGTGAAAGAAAGGTGTAGTTTTTTCTCACCATGTTCATGGATCCTTGAACTCATAGACAAATTCCTTGAGTGTCTGTGGACCTCATGCTGAAAAGTCCTGTAAACCAAGATTTTTAAAGCAGTGTCATAGAGTGAAAAAGCTGCCTGCCCACTTTAGTATCAGGTGGTCTTAAGTTTGGATCTCAGTTCCAGAATTCACTAGCTGTAGAACTTTCAGCTTAATTTCTCTAAGTCTTAATATTTTTCATCTCTAAAATACAATCAAAAGGGAGTTAACAACTTAATAATGCTTCATATTTTTTAATTTAATTTGATAACATAGGCGGTAGCCTGGAATATTGTGAATGTTAAAACATATGTTCAGTGTATGTTTGTCACTCTATCCCATGTGACTATTAGTCACCTAAAACATCCTTAGGCCCAGAAAATCAATGTTATATGAACTCACTTTAACCACATCCGCAAATCTTCTCTTTTCAAAGACCAATTCAAAAAGTGTGTTGGTTTGGGCAACAACATGACCGCCTTTAATTCTCTACCTTTAGTTTGAGGCTCACCAGGTTAGCTGTTACTGGTGATTTTAAAGTCAGCACTGGACGACACATACTGCCTGCAGTCTCCGCAGAGTGGACAAAGCCGCTGAGTTTGACTAGATGATTGCACTGAGCAAATACACATGACGCTCAGCGCTTCTCCAGTTGCAGGCAGCCAGTCTAAATTCCTCATAGGTAAGCCAATGGTGCCTAAATGTATCCAGAGATCTGGCTTTGCAGAGGATATTTTCTCTTTCCACTTAAATCTCAAAGGATCAGTTGAGCCAGGGGCCCCAGTCCCAGCCTATCTTGTACTGTGCGGAAGAACAAGTATGTACACATTACTGGGCACTGTGGAATTCAATTTAGTAGAAAGGTAGCATAATTTTTATGATGAGAACTAGTTCTTATTTCACATGTGCGTGTTTGCGCGAACGTGCATTGAACTTAAGAATTTAAAGGGTTACTCTAGAGGGGCTGTCATTCTGAAAGCAGTCCATCAGCACCTCCACCCTGCCGTGCTGGTCCTCCCTGCAAAGGAAGAGTAGATTTCGTAAGGTCACTTGAGATTGTTTAAAGAGAGAATGGAGCGCTCTCCAATGCAGTTTGTTTAGAGACTGAAAGCTCCGCTGTGATGTAACAGGAGTTGGATGAAAATATCTTCTACCTATTGTTTCTTCTCTATTTTTCTTTTGACTCACTCTTTCATTTATTCTCTGGAAAAGGCAGAATGTTTTGTTTCAGAGAAGGATTCCTCCTCTGAAGGCTTAAAAGTCTTTCTCACAGTTCTTTCTTTATCAAAAATCACTTTTATAGCTAAACAATAGCATAGGAAATGGATTTTACAGGCCTTAAAATGTAAATAAATGAGCCTTCTTGTCTACCCAAAGTTCAGGAAAATACAGTTTACAGATAACAAATGGTGGAAATCAGTATAATAGATTCATTGGTCACAGGTAAATTTAGTAACGAGCACTTTTAGGAAATTTGTGGACATGTAAGTTAAAGAAACAGTTATATCAAAATCCAGGAGACCATGATCAGTTAAAACAGTCTTGGGAAAAATGGGTCATCCTTTTTAAACTTGTAATGAAAGATCAAAAATGAGTGCTCTTCTGTGTCTCCTGGAAGACAGGAGTTCCTTCAGCTCTCACTGCCTTGTTTGTTTCTTCTAATGCTGGGCAGAGTGTCTGACATGAGGTGAGCTTTTAATAAATATTGGCTGAATGAATAAATGAATAAAGGAATGAATTAAAAAATTTAAAAATGAGTAACAATGTCTCTACAAGTTAAAGAAACCATAGTGTTAGGGTTGAATTGTGTCATCCAAAACTTCATGAGTCAAAGTCTTAACTTCCAGTAGCTCAGAATGTGACCTTATTTGGAAATAGACTGGTGCAGATATAGTTAAGATGAGGTGGGATTGAAGTAGCATGGGCCTCTAACACCACATGGTTATTGTCATTATAAAAAAGGGAAATTTGGAGACAAACATATACACAAGAAGAACATTGTGTGGAGAATGGAGTTACGTTGCCACAAGCCGAGGAACTACCAGAAGGTAGGAGAGAGGCCCGGAACAGATCCTTCCCTAGCACCTTCAGAGGGAGCACGGCCCTGCAGGCACCTTGATCTTGGACTTGTAGCCTCCAGAACCATGAGACAATAAATTTCTCTTGTTTCATCTGTTCAATTTGTGGTACTTTGTTACAGCAGCCCTAGAAAGCTAATACATATAGCAATTGAGAATTTGGACGTGGGAAGAGCCCCAAAAATGTTGAAAAGAGACATTCAGAAAACATATCTCCCAGAGAGAATGGCCCAAGCACTAATCGGGATGCAGGAACTGGACTCTACTGCCTTGGAAGAGATGGGCAGGACCCTTGGTCTAGGATACTAGGCAGATGACCAGATGGGGACTCAGGAAGAAGACCAAAGCAGCTGCCAAAGGAGACTGGAGACCCAGTAGCACCCAAGGGCCTAGTAGCAGAACCGCTTCAAGGTTGGAATTAGGACTGGTTAAATGTTGCTGTCCTCAAGTTTAAATTGATGCAGGGGCTGGGAATGGAGCATTACTGCATGTGGGGATCTAGGGGACTGGATGTGGTAAGGAGGAGGAACGTAAAAAGGGGGAACCAGTGGACCCAAAAGAAGGTCAGTCTATTTGGGCCATATTTCCTCTTTAAAGTTAAATTGGCTATCCTGTACACATGACTGGATTATTATTTTGTATATGCTAGTAATTGCTTCTGGCAATTACACATCTGCATGTAGGAGGGCGTTTATGTGAGGTCCTCTGCTTGGCTGTTTGTAATACAAAGTAGTCTAGTGCAGTGGTTAAAATCACTAGGACTGTGGAATAAAACTAAACTTCACTCAACAAAGACCAAGCCTACCACCCTGCCACTTACCTGTTGTGACAGAATTCCATTTTAGTATTGAATTTGATTGCAAACTCTCAGGTCTGTTCCTAAAAGAATTCCCAATAAATGAAACTAAAAATCATGACACAGATCAAAAGACATGCAGTGCTGGGCCTTACAGGGATTTTCTCCACCATCAGGTCACTATGGAGAATTTCAAGAAAGCTGTCCTATCTTTCATAAATCACCAGATCAACATCTTGCTTATTTCCAATTGTCTATGTTAGACCAAGCAGGAGCTGTGGTGAGGGCTAACGCCTGGCCTCTAAAGGAGAGAACGGTGGAGAATGGAGGATGGGTGACAAGCAAAATGGTACACTGATTACTCTCTCCAAAATCATAACCAGAACTTTCTCCAAATCACGTATTACCCTTTCAGTATTTTGGAAATCTAGTATTTAGTTTATTAAACTTTTTTACAACAAAGGATAGATTTTCTTTTTATTAATTTGTACACATATGCCCCTGTGAACATATATAATTTATGGATTTTTATTTTTGTATATTTCAAATGAACAGAAAATAATATAACAGATACCCTTGTACCCAAATTGAACAAATGTTCTCATTTTGCCATTTTTGTTTCAGATATTTTTAAATAAAACTTTACTGATATCACTAAGCACCTTGCATCTCACTTTCGACATCCTTTCTCAGCCATAGCCGTTATCCTAAAGTTGAGTATCCTTGCCTTCATGCTCTTTCCTAATTAATGGATATGGAGTTACTTACAACATATAGATTATAGATTTTTTAAATTTCTTGTTTTGTGTCTTCTATTTGCCTGCTTTTTCCTTGCTTCCTGTCTTCTCTTTCCCTGCTTTCTATGAGACTGATCAATTTTCTTCATTCTCTTCATTTCCCTTCTGTTACTTAAGGAGTTATATATCTATTTCTGTCTGGTCTTTAAGTGGTTCCCCTTAAGGTGTTACATATGTTCTTGATACTAAAAACGTAAATTTAATTTATATTTTTACCTTCCTTTTGAACACAATAAGGACATAAAATCCTTTACACTTTAATTCCCATCTTCCTTCTCCCATTTTCCATATAATTTTGTCTAGTATTTTAAGTCCACCTTATTTTTAATGACCACAACTTAGTAAATAATATTTATTTTAGCAACTACTTAGTTTTTTCTTTTTTCCTAAGTTTCCCTCAGGATAAGCAACTGCTTATTTGGATGTTTGCGCCTGTTGATCAATTTCTTTGGTCACAATTGCTTCTCGCATACCATTCCCTTTTTCTAGGTCCTGTTCTTGAAGTATATGCTTTAATAGTTCTTTCACAGAACGTGTGAACAGTAAAGCTGTCTCTGTTGGTCTGAATGTCTTTATTTCAGCTTCGTCCTGTAGTTTGGCTCAACAGGTATTTTAGGTTGCCAGCTATTTTCCTCAGCACATCATCTGCTGGAATCTATTGTAACTGTCAGATGTTATTCATCACACTCGTCAGGTCAACATTCCCGGAAACATGTTTGTGCAAAGAAAATATTAGACCTGAAATTTTCATGGGAGAACAATTTTACAGGTAATTAAATAGCTCCACTACTGCTACATTTAAGTCTTTTCAAAATAATTCAAATTCAATTTTTAAAAAATGTATTAAATGCCTATTGAAGGCCTGAGGCTTTCTCATCTCATCGATTCCCACAATCTTAGAAAATTTTAACAGCTCCACGTTTTACAGATGAACAAACTGAAGCCTAGGGCAGCCAAATAATTTACTCTCGATCATCCAGCTAAGAAATGGCATTCATGGGATGCAAACCTAGGTCTTCTAACGCCAAACCAATATAGTTGCCTCCAGAATTTATATTTATTTTTATCCCTTCACTTATTTTTATCACTGTGAAAGGAAGTAGAATAATACTAATTAAGATACAGAGCCCTTGGTCACTCTCATTTAATGATCACATAATTTACGATGCTGTCTTCCTCAGGGGGTCCAAGGTGGAAGTCAGCCCCCTGAGCTCAAGGGTCAGAAACCCTCAACATGCCCCTGAGGGCTGGGGAAGGGACTCTGCTTTAGAAGGCTGAAAGGTAGGAACTCAGCTCCTTGCTTGAGTACCCGTGTTCACAAGTCTTAGATTCAGAGTAGGTTCCCCCAGCCACATGCTGAGAAATTGAAAAATGTCAAAATTGAAAAATAAATGAGCTTTGAAATACAGAAGAGCTTTTACTCTGGAGAGAAATGTAATTTAGTTTTCAGGCACATTCTACTTCTTTTACGATTTGAGGATATCACAAGGCATGCCAGCAAGTCTAATGGGACATATTTGGTGGAGTAGGTCATTTCTGGGGTAAAAGTTTTTTATTTACAGCACATGGGCATGGGAATTAGGGGGACTGAGTTTCAGTCTGGACCCTGGATCCAAATTTGCTTTGAGAACACCCACAAGTCATTTGGGCTCTATGGGCTTCAGTTTTCTCATTTATAAAATGTAAAATCTAAAGGAGAGATCTTTTAATATGTGAGTAGAATATATTTCTACTTATTGAACAAACTTTGAGCTTTTTATTTTATGTTTTTATTTACCATAGTATGTGTGCGTGCATGTAGGGAGGTAGGTGTGTAGGTAAGTAGATATTTATTTTTGCTTTCTTTTTTTTCTCTTTTCCTGACTTCTGTTAAATTGATAAAGTTTTAAATATTCTTGGTCTGACTTATGTATGTAGGTAGGTAGGAAGGTAAGTAGGTAGGTAGGTAGGTAGGTAGGTGGGTAGGTATTTATTTGCTCCTCACTTAGAAACTGCACATATATTTTCTCCCATTGAAGATTACCCGTAGTTTTTTCTTCTGTACGTTTTTTAATTAAACTTTTTATTCTAAGATAAGTATAGATTTACATACATTTGTAAGAAATTATAAAAAGAGAGCCTGTATACTTTTGCCTAGTTTCCCCCAATGATAACTGTATCTTGAAAAACTATAGCACAGTATCACAACCACGGTATTGAGGTTGTTACAGTCAAGATATAGAGCAATTACATCACCATAAGGATCCCTTCTGCTACTCTTTTATAACCCATACCTGCTTCCCTTCTCCCTGCCCCTCTCCCCGACCTCATCCCTGATCTCTGGCAGTCACTAAGCTGTTCTCCATTTCTATTATGTTGTTATTTCAAAAATGTTATATAAATGGACTTGTATAGTACATAAGGGTTTGGGATTGGCTTTTTTTCACTTGCCATAATTCCCTGTAGATTCATCCAAGTGGTGGCATATATCAATTATTCCTCTTACTAGCGGTATTCCTTGGTAAGGATATACCACAGTTTGTTTAACCATTTGCCTGTGGAAGGACATCTGGGTTCTTTGCAGTTTTGGGCTATCATAAATAAAATTGCTATGAACAATTGTGTACAGGTTTTTGGGTGAACATAAGTTTTCGTTTCTCTGAGATAAATCCAGAAGAGTGTAATTGCTGGGTTGTATGGTAGTTGCGCATATAGTTTTAATTGAAACTACCAAACTTTTCCAGAGTGGCTGTACCATTGCACACTCCCACCAGCAATGCTTTTCTCTGCATCCTTGCCAGCATTTGGCAGTGTCACTATTTTTTATTTTAACTATTCTTATAGGTAGATAGTGAAATCTCATTGTGATTTTAATTTGCATGTCCCTGATGGCTAATGATGTTGAATAATTTTTCTTGTACATATTTGCCTTCCATATATCCTCTTCAGTGAAATATCTGTTCATGTCTTTTGTCTATTTTTTCACTGGACTGTTTGCTTTTTAGACTGCTGAATTTTGACGGTTCTTTATATAGTCTAGGTACTACTTCATTGTTTAATATGCGGCTTGCAAATATTTTCTCCCAGTCTGTGACTTATCTTTTCATCCTCTTAACAGGGTCTTTCACAGAGCAACGCTTTTAATGTTCATGAGGTCCAGTTTATCAATTTTTCCTTTTATGGATCACACATTTGGTGTCAAGTCTAAGAAGTCTTTGCCTTGCTATAGACTCCAAAGACTTTTTTCCTCTGCTTTTTTCTAAAAGTTTTATAGTTTTACATTTTACGTTAGAATCCATGAGCCATGTTAAGTTAATTTTTGAATGAGGTGTGAGATTTAGGTCAAGGTTCATTTTTTTTGCCAATCAACATCCAGTAGCTCCATCACCATTGGTACAAAGGCTATCTTCCTCCATTGAATTGCTTTTGCACCCTTGTCAAAAATCGGTTGGACATATTTGTGTGAGTCTATTTCTAGAGTTTCTATTCTTTTCCACTGATCCAGGAATCAGTCTCTCCATCAATACCACAGTCTTGATTACTGTAACTTTACAGGAAGACTTAATATTGGGTAGTGATTCTTCTCACTGTATTCTTTTTCAGGAGTATTTTACCTATTCTAGGGCCAGTGTATTTCTGTATAAATTTAGAATAAGCTTGTCTATGTCTACAGAATCATTGCTAGGATCATATTACGAATCGCATTAAATCTATGGGTCAATTTTGGGAGAAATGATACCTTTACTTTGTTGAGTCTTCCAGTGGCATGTCTGTATGAACATGATATGTCTCTTCACTTATTTTAGAGCTTCTTTGATTTGTTTCCTTAGTATTTTGTAATTTGCAGCATACAGATCCCTGTGCATATTTTGTTAAGTTTACACTTAAGTATTACATTTTCTTTGAGTTAATTGTAAATGGATTGTGTTTTCCAATTTTGTCTTCCACATGTTCATTGTTAGTACATAGAAATATGATTGATTTTTGCTCATAGTGCTCTGTGATCTTGTTGCATCCCTTATAATTTCCAGGAGGGGTGTTTTTGTTTTTGTTTTGTTTTATGGTATATTCTTTGGGATTTTTTTATGTAGACAATCATGTCATCTGCAAATAGAGACAGTTTTATTTCTTCTTTTCCAATCTATATGCCTTTATTACCCTTAATTTTTAACATATATATAGAGAGAGAACTATACATTTTTAACAGTTTAATTCGATATATCCATTCTCGTCCTTGAATGCTAAGACCATGTCACACTTTAACCATGCAATGGGCACTCACCATTTTGTTATTGTTCCCTAGAGTTTTATTTTACCTGTTTTAAACACACAAAAATTTTGGTTGGTCTTCTTTTTTTCGTAATCAATAGTTCATTAAAATTATTGACATATCAGTTTCTGTGTTCCTCACTTTTTTTGCAACTTAACACCTTCCCTCCAAGCTCATTTTTCTTCTTGCTGAAGAGTGCCTTTAAAAATAGTTTTGTTTATTAAATGAGGGTCTTGAGTAGTGAATTCCCGTAGTCCTTCTATGTTGAAAACGTTTTTGTTTGTGCTCACTTTTGTATGCTAGTTTAGCTAAATATACAATTTTAGATTCATTCTACTTTTGTATAAGTTTGAAATATTTTTACATAAAATGTAAAAAAACCAAAAAATTTTCTGAACTGAAAATTTTTTCCTCAACAATTTTAAGCTATTATTTTAATAAAAAATCTGCTGTCAGTCTAATTACTTTCTAGGTAATTTTACATTTTTCCTCCAATAGCTTTTAAGATTCTATCTTTAACTTCAATGGATTTATTTTTACTTACTTTGATAAATAACTTGGAGTAGAATTTTGACATGAGAACTCATATTTTGCTTGAATTCTATAAATATTCCCATTATCTCTTCAAATTTTACTTCTTTCTCATTCACTCCAATCTCTTTTTCTAGAACAACTATCAGATGCATTTTGTAGCCTTTATTCTATCTTATATGTGTCTTAACTCTCTCTCTTTCTCTCTCTCTCCTATGTAGAATCTATCTCATTTATTGATATTTATTTCAATGGTGATATATATATATATATATATATATATATATATTTCACGTGTGTGTGTGTGTGGAAGATTGGCCCTGAGCTACCAACTGTTGCCAATCTTCCTCTTTTTGTTTGAGGAAGATTGGCCCTGAGCTAACATCTGTGCCAGTCTTCCTCTATTTTATATGTGGGATGCTGCCACGGCATGGCTGATGTATGGTGTGTAGGTCCGCGCCTGGGATCTGAACCCATGAACCCTGGGCCAATGAAGCAGAGGATGCAAACTTAACCACTAAGCCACTGGGCCAGCCTCTGTATTTTTTTAAATTATAAATATCTCTAACAGTTTTTCTCATATCTAGCTATTCCTGTTTTGTCTCTGCATGGTTATTTTTCATAAATTTTTCTTCTTTTTCAATGAATGTTTTTGAATTACTTTTTGAGTATTTTAAGCATACATGGTTTAAAGCTTTTGTTAGACTCACGGTTTTTTAAAAACCTGAAATAAATTCATGTTCCAATTTGTTGATTTTTTTGGTCTATCTTTCTTAGATGAAAGTTTACATATGTTCTAGAATTTTAGTTGGTGAATTCATTTTGAGTGGAAAGTTTTTGTTTTTCTCTCTTTCTTCTCCTAGATTCACCCTCTCCTGATCTAGCATTTTGTCAGCTCCTTCTTGTCCCTACACCTGCCACTAAGTCCAGCCTTTCAGTTGAGGACCAAGTCTTAGAGTGAATTTTCAGAGCTCTCCCCCTCTGACATTGAGGATATGGCAGACCCAGACACTCAGGCAACAGGCAGCTTGGTTCAGTTCTTACCATGGAGATGAGTTTGTTCTCTCACCTCCCCAGGGCCTCTGGGAGCTTCCCGTGAAGCCACAGCTTCAGGCAGCAAGTCCTCACCAATAATCCACTTTCACATGTAAGAGGAGTTCCCCCACTTCAGCCCCAGGCTGCAGTGAGCCTGGTCTTGGTATTTGTGGAATTCCCTTATCCACATTTGTTTCTAGAAATCAAAACCCTCACAACTGCTGTGTGCTCCCAGACCACAGACTGGCAGGTCTGAGGCTCCATCTTTATTCACCATTTTTTGTTTATATTTCCTATTTCCGATTTTACACATATTTAACTCATCTTTTGAACTGATCATTGTCTTTTTTTTATTCCATCTTTTCATATTTTATTGCTGTGTATTTGAAACAGAAGAAGTATACTAGAATTCGAACGGCACCATTGGACCAAAATCTGAACTAGAACTAACACTATTTTATGTGTGACTTTATAATTCAATAATTTTAAACTTGGAGATAAATCTGCTATCAAAACTAGGGTTCTATAAAATTGCATAGATCTACACAAACACAAACACACATATACATACACAAACACAAGTTCATGTAAAAACTGGAGAAAACTGAATATGGTCTATAATAATTAGCAGCATTGTATCAAGGTCAATCCCTTGTTTTGATATTTACAATGTTATATATGATGTCACAGTGGGGGAAGCCAGATGAAGGGTTCCCAGGACTCAATGTACTGTTTTTGCATCTTCCTTTGAGACTATAATTATTTCAAAATAAAAAATCAAAAACAAACTAGGGTTATAAAGTCATACAAATAGCAAGATTGTTTTTATTTATTTATTTTTTTGATGTAAGAATTAGGCAGTTTGGGGAATAAACAAATGATACACCCTATAAAGAATGGAAAGCATTAGCTAAATTTTACCTTATCTCCTTTCCTAATGATCATATTCCTAGGCCAACTTCTCTTTCTAAATATGACCTGTCTTCTATCTTATTCGTTCATTTACTCATTCTCTTAGCAAAATTTATGAAGCATCAATTACGTGTCAAGCATGATGTTAAGCCCTGAGCAAACAAAGGTGAATAAAATAGCATTCCTGTCTTCAAGTGTCTTCTAATCTATTGGAAACTAAAGACAAGTAAATAATTACAAAATAACCTAATGATTCCATGTGCTGATACTGTACAAAATTGGGGTTCACTTGTCTGATGTCATAAATAAGCCAATTTACTACAGCATCAGACTTTAGGAAAAGAGATCAGCTTTATTCTACGAGATCGGTCTGTAGGGAGAAAAGGGAAAGTGTGCCTTCAGATCTGTCTCCCCGATTCAGAATTTGGGACAAAATTTAAGAGGTTAAGGAGAACAGGCTGGCATGTGGAAACACTGGTGGTACAGGTTTTGATTGGTGGGCTTCAAGCACTTATGGTAAGGTTTTAAACATTTATGACAGGGTTCTAAACATTTATGATGAGGTTCTAAACTTTTATGATAGGGTTCTAAACATTTTTGATGAGGTGGAGAAGGGATTTTAACACTAGATCTTCCTGAATGAAGGAGCCCTCGCTTCTGATAAGAGTCTGACTTTAAAGTTCTGGTCTTGTCCTGGTCCTTTGGTTCTGTGGGAAGGAGGATCTTTGGTTCCGTGGTCATTTCAGGTCACAATTTCTTCTTTTGCACATGCCCTGGCTATGTGTCTTTGCAGATTTTCTGAAAGGCAATTCTTAATCCCTCTGTTGATAAGAGAAGCGGTCAGTTGAACTGGTCCTGGAGGGCCCATTTACAGTACAAGTGCTGCAGGAAAACAAACGCAGGAAAATCTGTCTTTGGGGATCAGTGACAGCATCCCAGAGTGACCACATGAGCTCAATCTTAAAGGACTAAGTACAGATTTTTCAGAATGTGAAAAATTTTATGGTATAAATGGCCTAATTTCTTTAACAAATAAATGAAATAATCAAAAAGGGAGTTGGATAAATTATTATAGAGTAAAAGATACTTAAGAAACATATCAACTAAATGTAATATATAGTTCTCATTTGAATAAGACAACTATAAACAGACATTAATGGAATAATCAAATAAATCTGAAAACAGGATGAGATAGAAGGAATTATTGTTAATAATAATGATGTGGATAAAGATACAGTATTGTTAATAATAATGGTAGTTAAGGAATTATTGCTAATTTTGTTAGGTAACATAATGGTATTTTTGTTAAGTTTAAAAAAATCTTTTATGTCAGAGCTACAAACTGAAGTATTCACAAATAAAACAGTATAGTGACTGGGATTTGCCTTAAAATACTCCAGAAAAACAAAATTGTGGGTGATAGATGACACATGATTGACAAAAAGTTATCGACTGTGGAAGGTGGTTGATGGATGAATGAGAATTCATTAATATTATTCTCCCTATGCTAATTTTATCTTTGGAAATTTCCATAATAAAAAGTAAAATATATTCCTTAATCATCAACACTTTACATAACAGTTTCAGAACATTTAACACCTAATCTTCATTTTAATTTATTCTGAATCATAGCCAGCATTGATTAATTTTTTAGTCACTGTAGTAATATTTTCTTCTTCTGGGTCAGAGTCTTCTATATTCCAATTAGGTACCAGCAATGACATCAGGGAGAAAAAGAATTAATTATAGTGATTTGTTTTTCCTCTGTGAATTGGATGAAAATGGAATTTTTTCAGAGAAATTACTGGGGAGAAAGTATCTTTGTCTCCATTACCATTGGACTTATGAATGACCTTTGTCAGCTCTGAAATTGTTAGCCCACACTTTTGAATCTGAGAATTAGCTGATAGGATTTAAAAGCTTTCTACCCAAAAGCTTGCACAGAATGAAAAAATTTTCAAAAATAAACTTTAAATAGTCTCAAACAAATTTTATTTTTTAAAAATAAAGTAAAATTTTAAAAGTTTAGGGGTAGATCTGCTACATGAAGGAAGAAAAGGAAAGTCATTCCAGGCAGAGAAAACAGTATTGATTAAAAAAAAAAAAGTTTATGTTAGGGAAATATTGGCTGGAGCCAAAGATGGGTTGGGAACGTGGGTGGGTGGGAATATGAAACTGAAAGATAGTAACCATAAGGCTAAGGGCATTTTCTAACTAACAATTTTTTCCTAACTTACAAATTTGTATTTAATCCTATAGGCATAAGAAAACGAATCCAAGTTTGAAATGGCGGAATAATAGAGTTGTATTTGTTTTGTAAGTATCTCAGATAGTGATGTGGAGCGTGGAATAAAGGGAATGATTTGGCAATAGGAACATCAAAAAGAGGACGCTTTTGAGATGGTCTAGACAAGAGATGATGAGAGCCTGAACTACACCATGGCATTGAGAATGGAAGGAAATGCTTTGTCTGAGACAGATTTCATTAAGATTTGGAGGCTCAGTGGAAGAACAGGGAAGAAGAAGAAGGATTCAGTTGATAGTGACATCATTAACCAAAGTTGAGAATACAGAACTTAGAGCAGGTTGGGAAGGGAGAACATAATGAATACACATATTAGACATGTTCACTTTGAAGGTCTACAGGACATCCAGGCAGAGCTGAGGCTGACAATTTAGGATGAGAGGCTAGTTGTCCTTTGTCAAAGTGAGAGGTATTGCCCAGGGAGAACACGTAGAACAAGAAGACAAGATCAAAGGCAGAACTCTGATGAACCCACAAACTAATGTGTGAATGAAGGAGGTGCAGTTAAACAAGGAAGAGAGATGAGTAGAACAATAGGAAAATGTTATCAATTTCAGAAAAGCTTCATGGAGTAGGTGAGATCTGAGGAAATGCTTGAGTATGGCAGAATATCATATTAGGGAGCTGTAACAATTCATGAAGAAGAAGCTCTAAGTAAACAAACATAAACGTGAATGTGCATATTTACTAAATAATTTGAAGCAATCTGAGTCTACAAAGCGTTTATTTTGGTTTAATTATCTTTGCAGTATTTGTTTCATGGTAGTTTTTGTTCTCCTGAATCCATCATAGGCATAATTATAACCTGGAGTATTTTAATTAATGCTGATTGCATTTTACCTTGAGACACCTGCAAAATTCAAAGCCTAAATTATCTTCTGTAATAATGAGCTACAGAGTTTGAGCTTTTGGTTTCTATAAAATGACAGTGGAGGTAGGAATGATACTAATTATTGCCTAGCAGATTGTCTTTCCCCTCTTTATTGATAGTAAATGTTTCTTTTTATTTTGTACCTGGCAAAGTCAATTCTCGAATGTCTAACCGCCAAACAAGAGATAATCTGTGGCAAAGTTTTACACTTTCCAATCCATCAGGATAGAGACCAGGCAGTGGTGGGTTTTATTTTCTCTTTTATTTATTTTTTTATTTCCTCTTTTACTATATCGAGATTAAGATCCTGTCTCCATACCAAAGTTCAGCTTTAATACTCAAACACTTAAACGTCTTTCTCATCGCTCGAATTTTCTGTCCAGAAAGATTGAAACCTTAGAAGGAGAAAGAGCAGTTGATTGTGGGCTGGTGCTTTCCTTCAATGCAGTAGGTAATCTCATGTGGAACAAGGAGGACTTGTTGAACAAGAAACGGAATTGGAGAGATCATACTACTTCCTGTCTCATTTTGAAGCATGTCATTATTTTTTAAGTGGTTGTGAATTTCTAAATCATATATTAAAGTGAAGGGCACATACCTGTATGTCCTGATCCCCTTCTTCAGCACATAAACTTAGACATTAGTTGAGGTTATAGAAGATAATATATTCCCTTGCTAAAAATGTCTTTCCTGAGCTCCCATATTCATCTCATTTGGAGGGCACAAGAGGGGGGAGATTCCTAAGAAATCTACCATACCAGGTCCTTTCATTCGTGTGCCCATGAATGTGTCTTACTAAGTAACACGATGTCAATGAAAAGGGAAACGAGATAATAATAAATTTCTTATTTGCTGCACATTAGAAAGGGAGACCCACAGAAACTATACTTTTGGATGCAATGCATCTATAGCCTGGCCATTGAAAAGCCATTATACAGAGGCTGATGACCAAAGCTACAGATTAGGCCCAGAAAAATATTCCCTCCAGGATGCAACTGTGAAAACTCAGTTTCTCGTTACTAGTTGATGAACCTCTGTGAAGTTTAAATTGGGTTGAGCAAGGTGGCCAAATCCTCCTGTTATCAAAATGAAGCATATTGTCAAAAGAAAAAAGCACAACTGATCTATAGTGGTTGTTCTATTGCTGATTCTATCTTCTTGATGGTAGGGCATAATTTATTTCCTCTCACTGGAATGGGAGAGAATATTTGAAGGATTCTGAGTAAAAGGCATAAAAAAAGGAAAATTCTATTAATAAAAGTACAAAAATAGAAAGCAGTTGAAAGATTCTTTAGTATGACAAGAGTGTTTCAACAAAAGCATTGATATGAGGTAAATTCTATGCTGTCTTTAAAGCATTTGACCTTAACAATTGGACTTGCATGTGTATAACATGCATGCTAATTTTTTGTGGTTTAGTATTGTAAGGAAAATATCACAGAATATCCAAATGCATAAATTAACTAATCTAAGGGGGGCTAAGGAAAACATGTTAGGATTCTCAACTCTCATTTTCTGCACCAACATAAGAAGATGCTGGTGTTATATTATAGTTGCCATCCTTGGGCTAAGTGTTCAACTTATGGTACAATGTGTCGCCTGAGAAGTCTCAGGGACCATATTTAGGTGAAGATGTTTCCCAGTGAACAATTACACAAATACATGAGAAACCATAGATCATTTCCTCCTTGACACTGGAATGCTGAATACAGATAAATTGCATGTAACACTGAACAGAAAAACTCACAGGGATATATTTAGGGATGTTATGGAATTGAAGCCTGATAGCAAATTCAAATATAGCATCTATGAAAAGAATCATGACTTAAGTTTGGTTTAAAAGCTAGCATCACAGTAAGGCCTTTGAACTTCATCAAAAATGAGAGTGTAGCACTGGGAAGATAAAATCCACAGATTGATTAGCAAAGCCCTTCATAATCTGGCACAAATCTGCCTTTTCACGTCAAGGCTGCCACTTCCTGTCATATAGCTCAATTGTAAAGCACTGCTCAACTGTGGGAGTGTTTTCCGCCTTTATAATCGCTGTAGGTTTGTATATTTAGGGCAATAATTTTCTGAGAGATGACTAAAGGCAACTCCTTCTAATTCTCACAGAGGTGTCATTCGGGCTCCAGGCAGGGTTATTCCAACTTTATCCTCTGTAGTATCCAAAATTAAACTCCCACACCAGCTGTTTTAGATTAGATTTTGAGAGAAACAGACACTGAGGTGGAAATTTGCATACCAGAAATTTAACAGAGTGTGCCCTTAGGAAGAACACTAGGAGGAAGTGAAGAAAGTAGGACTGAACAGAGTGGAGAGTTGAACTGCAGTGCAAATTCAACAGACATCAAGCAGTCCCACAGGGAGCACTTGAGCTGTGACAGCCCTTCAAAATTGTTTGTTTTGAGGGAAGGAGACTTAAATTTTATACTCCTGCGTTGACCAGCCATTGGATATGGACCCCTCCTGGGGAGGGGACCTGACCTAGGGTGAGACACCTTTCCTGAGCTGAAAGCAGTTCCTAGAAAGTGATTGAGTAGAGTGCCATCAACTATCAACACTCCCAACAGCTGGGAGAATGAGTACTCCCCCCCTCGTGGGGGACCTGAGTGACATACCACAATATGCACTACACCAGCCTTACCTCCCAGAATTCTGATCGTTTCTGCTCTTCATTGATGTAACAGACATTTATTAGGCACTCAATCTACTGAAAACAAGATATCTCCTGGATCTTGGCAATAGAAAGGTGAATGGAAAATGATCCTGCAGTCTAAGGGAAAAAAAAAAAAATAATGTAAATGCTATAATAATGGTAGTTGCAGCAGGCTTTGGGAATGCAAAAGAGGGAGTGTACTTCATGGGGAGATTCAGTCCATCTTTCATGGGGGCTGGAAAGCTTGAGCTCAGGGCATGTATATTTCTACTTCAATGCTTCCCACTTGGCCTGGCATGCTTCTTCCACTCTTTTTTGCCTATTTAAAGTCTCTTTTTTATGACCCTGACCGAGTTCTATCTCTACCACAAGGCCTTCCCTCATCAACCCACCCTATGACCTTCGAGACTTCTGCTCTGCACTACACCAGTTAGTTCCTGATGCTGCATGTCACTTATCATTTCATGGAGATGTCCTGTCATCCTACCTGAATGGTAAACACCAGTAGGACAGTGGCCAACATAGTTGCTTAACAGCTGATTATCATCACAGCATATAGAGACCAAAGAGACTTTAGAGATGATCTGGAACAAGCAGCCCAAATGGAAAAAAAAGCGCCAAGAAAGGAGATCGTGACTTTCTTGAGGTCTCTCAACTGACAAAGCAAAGGTTTAAGATTAGAGCCAAGCCCATGAACTCCCATCCCCTGCCTTACAATGTGTCCTCCAATAAATGAAACAATCCATGAGTCTTAGCCTTAGCAAATTTAAAGAAACCTTGAAATACAAATTAGGAAGTAGATTTTTCCCACAAATAATAGGCAAACTTTAACAAGCTTAGTGATCTTACTTGTAATTCTTATACATTGTTCAGTTTTACTACACATACATTTAGGTAAAGATCATGTATCTTTTATTATAGATTCAACAGAGGGTTGGAGCAAATCCATAATTCAGTGTGTATATCCAATTGAGCTGTTGTGGAGAAACTGGGAATATTTTTGTCTCTCCAATCTCTCTAGTCTGCCTCCAAAAGTGCCCCGGTGCTATCATGAGATAAAATCCACTAGATTAAATGAACCACTGGTTTGATTAGTTATGACAATGTGTGTGTGTGTGTGTGTTATCTTTATACTTACCTCTATTTGAACCAATTAAAGAAACTGAGTGAAACAATGGTCAACAAAGGGTTGAAATACCCAGGGATGTTTTAAAAGATTCTTGAGTCCCACTGTCTGGAGATCTTCATTGACTGGGTGTGAAATGAGATCCAGAGAGCTATGTATGAAGAGTTCCCCAGGTAATCCTCAGGTGCAGCCAGGTTTGGAAATCATATTATCGTAAAGTGTGAGGTGACGGAGTTCGGTCACTCTACGACACTACTACAGAGGGTAAAGCGGTCATACCTGCTGGCTCTGATCCCTGATTTCTGGTCAGTTTCAGGCAGCCCCATCAGTCACAGAGAGGTGTGGAGTGAGATAATGAAGAACACGGCAGCAGCCATGCCTCAAAAAACAACAAAGAACATGTATTTTACATGCCGTATCAATAACATCCTTGAGGTTGAGATAGAACGTGCTTCACCCTATATCAACATGTGTGCCCTGGAATCTAGTCTTTAGATTAACTGGAATAAAATGAACAAACTTTTATTTATTTAAACTTACTTGAGTAAGTTTAAGTATTTATTACTTAGCAGACAAAGCCATACTCAAAAATGTGATCAGCATCTCTACTGGTTAAATTCTATTTAATTCAGAATTATTAAGTTCTCTAAGGCAGTACTTGTTAAAATTTCCTTAGATCAAGTGTCCTTTTTCTCTAACTTTGTTAAATAAGATTTCCCACGTAGAAAAATTCTATCCATTCCTTAATAACAAGGTTGATTTTAAATAGATGAACCCAGAGAAATTGAGTTCCATTCCCTCAGCACTCCATAATTGCCAAATAACAGGAACTAATTGCTCCAAGACAAAAACCTGATCTCATTAGTACCTGCTGTTTTGGTAGAGAGAAGACAATTATATGTGAAGGGTACTATGCTTTTGGAGATGCTAATTAATTATACATTATTTATTGGAAATACAATGCTCTCCTTGTATTGTAGCTAGGAAAACAGAGGAATAAATGAGAACTTAAATAGCTGAGATGCTGAATTGCAATGAACTATAGTCGTTTGTTTCAAATGTGAGCTCCTTCGCTGGTTTGGATGCAATTTTATATCCCTAGTCTCAGGCTTTCCCCTTTAGCTCTGATGAGCCATCAGGATCTAAGAGTGTGAGAGGGAAAGAACTCTTGTCATCTGGCAGGTTTAAGCCAAGCTAAACTGGTCTGGGTGCTTTAATTTTCCTTTTACAGAGGGAAATAGTAGACAAATAAATAACAATAAATAGTAAATAAACAATTTCCCAACCCAAACCCAGGGGTCAGTGACAATACAGAGGTAACAGCTTGGCACGTGCCCGTTTCTTTTTTTTTTATTTTTATTTTTTAATTTTATTTATTTATTTTTCCCCCAAAGCCCCAGTAGATAGTTGTATGTCATAGCTGCACAGCCTTCTAGTTGCTGTGTGTGGGACGAGGCCTCAGCACAGCCGGAGAAGCAGTGCGTCGGTGCGCGCCCGGGATCCGAACCTGGGCCGCCAGCAGCAGAGCGGGCACACTTAACCGCCAAGCCATGGGGCCGGCCCGGCACGTGCCCGTTTCTCACAAATTAAATTCCCTTGCAACGGTGTTGCAGAATCATACTCATGCTAACATCTTTATCCATTGTTTTTCTACTATTTGCTGACATTAGTAACAAAAGGTTAAGAAGAAATAGGGTCTCTTCACACACCAGGCAAAGAGAGTGAAGACTTTCAGTTCTCACAAGCCTCGTAATTCGCTTTCTCTGCAGTACTCGTGCCTAGCGTGCCAGGACTGAACAAGAGCCGTGTCGCTGACCTCGATTTGCTCTCATGTGATGGTTTAAAGTATACGTTAATTCTTCCAAATACGTGGTTACTAAATGCTAGAATGTGAGAATATGTCTGGGTAACTTAAAATCCTTACGTAATTTATCATCTAAATTGGCTGGTTATCAGCATGACACATTGGGAAGAGGAAGAAGACCTGGGTGTCTCTCTGCTATTTGCTCTAAGTTTAGTAATACCCTCAAGGCTCAGCTCTCAACCCATTACATGAGTGGGGTGGGCCAGATAAGGGTCTACAACCTTTTAAAAATTTATATGATGTAGGGGCCAGCCCCATGGCATAGTAGTTAGGTTCAGCGGGCCTGGATCCCAGGTGTGGATCTACACCACTCATCAGCCATGCTGTGGCAGTGACCCACATACAAAATGAAGGAAGATTGGCACAGATGTTAGCTCAGGGCTAATCTTCCTCAAGCAAAAAAAAAAAAAAAAAACAGGAATATTGGCAACAGATGTTAGCTCAGGGCAAATCTTCCTCACTTGAAAAAAAAAATATATATATGATGTAAATTTTAAAACAAACAAAAGAATAGAAAGTACAGTATAATGAAGTCCCACGTATTTATCACCCAGCTTCAACCATTAGCAACACCATCTACAAATTTTTTGATCACATACCCTTATCATTAAGTTAATGAGAACTCACACACAACTTATATGTAAATTATAAACATGCATTACTGTATCAATATATTATGCACATTTAAAACATACCTCACAAGTATATATTTTTAAAGTATAAGTTAAAATATAATGAATGTTCATAACAGCTTTATTTGTGGAGCTGAAAGTTGGAAATAACCCAATGTCCTTCAGCAGGTGAATAGATAAGCCAACTGGTATATTCATACAATGCAATGAACTCAGTAGTAAAAAAGAACAAACAATTGATATGTGCAACAACATCGATGAATCTCAAAAACATTGTAAGAAGCCAGTCTCAAAAAGAAACACACTCTATTATTCCATTTATTTGACATTCTTGAAAAGACAAACTATTGTCATGGAAAGTTAATCAGTGTTTGCTGGGGATTATAGGCTAGGTAAGGGTGTGATTATAAAGGGATAGCATAAGAGAGATTTTTTTTTTTTTTTTGGTGAGGAAGATTGGCCCTGAGCTAACATCTGTTGCTAGTCTTCCTCTACTTTGTATGTGGGACACCGCCATAGCATGGCTTGATGAGCAGTGTGTATGTCTGTGCCAAGGATCCAAACCCACGAACCCCAGACCATTGACGTGGAATGCATGAACTTAACCACTATGCCACCAGGCCAGCCCCAAGAGAGATTTTTGAGATGATAAAACTGTTCTGTATCCTAATTGCAGTGGTGGCTATACAAATCTATACATCTAGAATTTGCCTTTAGAATAAATTGTAAAATTCGTAAAACTGTACACCAAAAGCAAATAAGTACATCTTATTGTGTGATAACATACCAAAAAAAGTAGTGAGAAAAATATAATGAAGTTCTAATATTTTCTCTTTGTACCCCAGTGGTTCATCATCCATGTTAATTTGGAAGCCAATAGACTAGATTACTTCTAAAATCCCTTTTGGTGATCACAGTCTGAAATAATCAAGTTACTATGACAGATTAAAAGCAATCAAAAATTCTTTGCCACTTCTCTCATTGAGAAGTGCGGTCTATGTCCCCTCCATCTAAATCTAGGAGAGCTCTTGCACTGGTTTGACAAGTGGAATATAGAGCAAATGGTATTGTGTCAGTTTATGACCAGGTCTTAAGAGACTGGAAGCTTCTGTTTCCTTTCTCTTGGAACATTCACTCTTGGAACCCAGCCATCATGCTGTGAGGAAGTCCAAGAAGCTCTATGGAGAATCCGATGTAGAAAGAAACCAAGGCTCCTGACTGACAGCTCCTGGCTGAGCTCCCAGCCAAAAGCCAGCACCAACTTGCCAGCCATGTGAGTGAGCCATGTCGGAAGTGGATGTCCAGCTCCAATCAGACCATCCCAGCTAACAATGAATAGACAAAGATAAGACATCCCCACCAAGCCCTGCCCAAATTGCAGATTCATGAGCAAAATAGATTACCATGGTTGTTTTAAGCTACAAAGCGTTGGGGTGGTTTGTAACATAGTAATAGGTAACTAAAAGTCTTCCTCAGGAAAAAGTAGGCTTCAGAGTCATGAGTCATTGCCTTATTGCAGAGTTTCTCAGTATGTCAACCTCGACAATCTGCATCAAAATGGTCTGAAGTGTTGTGACAAACGCAAACCACTCCCCCTCACCAAACCTAATGAATACAAATCTCTTGAAGTGGGCATCCAGAAATCTACCTTTTTGAACAAGCTGCTCACATGATTCCCGTTCATCCTAATGTTTGACCCCAGCATTTCAGACATACCGAAAATCTATAACCACCTTACTTCCTTTTGTAACTACCAATATTTTGTTCATTAAAGCTATTTGTGCCAAAAGTAGACTCCTAGAAGATATGCTTCCCATCTTCCATCACAAAATGGAAGAGAGAGAGGAAAAAAAATTGCCACATTTGCTTCAAATAGACTTTGAAATGAAGTGGGAAATGAATAAATTGAAGAAATTGTCATTGTGATCCAATTACTAAAAGCAAAAGCATCTATCAGAGGAGGAACCAGACTTCTATTGTAGACATTGCATGAACTTCAAGGTGCTCAAAGTAGGCTCCAAAAGATAGGAATGGAAAGGTTCTAGATTCACAACAGAACACGGAAAATTCGTAGATATACCTCACAAACCAATATTTTCTTGTTTTTTGTTTTTATTTTGTATTTTTTTGCCATGGCTGTAAGTCACCTAACACGACATTTTCAATACTTGAATGTTCTTTCAGTAACCACTCATCAGGTAGTGTCTAAGATTCATATTTAATTATTGCTTATTTCTCCCACTCAGAAAGAAACACATCCAATTTTTTTCCCTCTATATTCAATAAACTAAAGCATATGTACTGGAATTAAATCTGAGTTTTAATATTAAACTCAAGGGTTGATGTAAACAGTAAATAGCATTAACTAAGGCACTGAAGAATCAAATAATAAGTGTGAACACACTCAATATACAGATCCCTGCGCTAACAAGGGCTCGATTAATTTAATTCCCCTTAAATCCTTCTAAACTTAAATTAATTCCTTTTGCTTCTTAGAGTCTCTATGATTTATTTTTTCTGATCTTTTGAATGTATGTGCACCCTCATAGCTTGATATAACCGTAGAAGTAGCTGTATATACAAGAATAAAAGTATTGCTGAAAACATCATTGTGCTAGAAAATAAAACATAGAATTCACACTCAACCCCCATTATTAAAATAAATGCCTTAATATAACATACTCTTTGTTTTATTTGCTAATGTAATACATAATGCCCTGTAACTGGAAAATACAAGGAAGATTTAATAAATTTGTTAAGTATAATCCGATCTTTCATCCATAAGTTTCAGGACTTTGAGTTTCATCATGTCAGCCTGGCCTTCTCTGACTGTCTTCAAGATTCCCTTTTAGTAAAACCAAAAGACAAAGCAGCAGCTGCTCCTGTCAAGTACCTAGAAGTACACGGATTTTTCTGACAGCTATGAGAGCAAAGCACAACGTCGCCATTATGGATCAAGGGCCGGGCAACGTGCAGACGTGGCTCGCGGATGGAGCTGGGCAGAGGCCTCCACCTGTGTCTACCTTATAAGCTTTGCCTCTTATGGCTTCCAGATCTTTTTGGTGAGGTCCGTGTTGGAGAAGACTCTGGCGTGAATTGTCCAGAGTTAATTAAGAAACAGGGCTCAGGGGACTTAAACGGCATAGGAACTTAAACGGCATTTAGTCAATTCAAGGAGTTAAAGATACAAATATCTGTATGAAGAATCAAGCTGAGAGGGAAATCCAAACCTTTTAATAAACAAAAAATAAGTTTGCCTGGAAAGTTGAAGTGTGATAGGTACATTTATCATTAAAGGGAGTAAATGCAATTTCTGTTAAAATCACTCACAGAGAAGACTAGACTCATCGTCCTGCCTCTACTTGACATTTCCTCAAGATTCCACTATTTGTTTTCTCAGAAAACATTAGCAAGGAGTAACCAGCTTCCCCAGTGTTAGGACCTTGTAAATGACATTGTGTATAATGAACTGGCATTTATTTTTAATGAATGTTATCTTCCTTCTGCCTTCACAAACTTGCAAAATTTATTTAAGATGCTGAAGTGTTTGATTCTGTGCATCTTCATAAGACAGGGAAGGTAACATCATCTCCATTTAAAGTTAAAATATTACTTCATGATACTTTTAAGTCAGCAATTAATGATTTAATAATCATCACAACTGCTTAACTGAGCAGTGGATATTCAGTAATATAGATGTAGAGGAAAGACCCTCACAATTGGTATCAGGCAATTTAAAGAATCCCCTTCCTGTGCCTAAAAATTCCAGTAAGATTTTAGAGTTTTCTTAAAGTGATTTTTAATTATTCAGTGGAAATTTTTTTTATTCTGAATATGAAAACAGTATGTATGGCATTGTATTATAGTACTCAAACATAGTGGCATTTTTGATGACCAGAGAATGGTATTTCGGTTTTAACACTATACCTGAGCATTTTGCATTTTCCATCTGTCTACTGATTCATAACAGAATAACTTCTGTAGTACCTAGATTTGAGAAAATGTGATGCACTATCAAATAATATTCACACTATTTTTTCTAAATTCAATATGCTTTGGGGTTAATAAGAAACAAAAGACATCAAACTAATTCACTTTGTCTTGTGCCAAAAACAATATGAAATTACAAAAGCAATTTACCTTAAACATGATCCAGTATATCCCCCCACCAAAGGGAATCCTGTTGTAGGGAGCTGCAGGATGCTTGAGGGGTTGATATCAAGAGAGACCTCGAACTTAGATTTTTAAAATTGGTTTGGCTGTCTAGTCTGTACGTGTTTTTTAAATGTCTACTATGTGCAAAGTATATCCTAAGAGCTAATGAGAGCAGAAAGGGAAGGATACGCCCTCTTGACTCTTAAAAACTGGTCAGGAAGATAAAATACATATGGAGGAAATGGTTAAATCCTAGGATATAGAAGTCTGTGACAGTATCAAAACGTAGGGAGGCACTGTTCAGAGTACACCTGTAAACACCAGAGCAGATGGCTGGAACATTTAGAAAGAGACTTGTGGATTGGGTGGAAACTAATAAGAAATGAGAGATGCCAACAAGCAAAATTATGTAGCTAGGATAATTCTCAAGTTATTCCATAGTTGCTTTACTAGATGTGTAAGTGCTACTCTGCTCTCAAGTATGGTCTATATAAGTTTTAACCAGAGAAAATTCATCTTTTAGATCTAGCAGGTGGGGATATTGGTTGGTGGGTGTGTGGGGGGAGCTACTGACTATATATATGGAAGGTTTTTGCATTTATAAGATGCAATTATTAGGTATAAGAGCTAGAAACACCATCACTTATTTATTTTAATTTACACGAAATAATCAGGGATCATATCCAAGGGAATAAACTCCTTAGCATTTGAGACATCAGTTTCCAATCATTTGAGTAAAAGGTAAATATATATTGAAGTCCTGCAGCTAAAGCCAGACAATGGTATTTGTATTCCTGGAGTCACCAGGATAACTTGGAGTCTTCTAATGGAAAGAAAATGAATGACTTTTTATTAACAGTCTTAGCTTTGATAACTTGGGGAGAAATTTCAGTATGCAAGGGTTATAGGGATTTAACTCCACACCTGAGCACTACAGAATGTAGATGTTTCTGAAATAATTTCATACCCCTCCTAAAACACATCCACGCCCATCTACCTAACAGGCAGAAATCGACAGGGAAGCAGTGTCTACGTCACATTGTTTTTGACTCCACTTCTTTCCTCTTTCTAAAGGCTTAATAATAGGAATTCTTTGTCTGTCATTAGCTTTGATCTCTCTTATTTATGAACATTCTCAATTTTGTTTTTTTAACCCAATCTAAAATTTTCCAAGCCTGACAGACTATCCTATTAAAGATTTTAGGGGTTTTTGCCTATATTAAAAAAACAGACTTTTACACCACCCCAGAGTGATATAATATGGTCTTGTGGCTCTATCAAATGGATTTGGGTTTCCTAAAATGTCTCTTATGAATTAGTAGAAAAAAGAAAAGATATTGATATCTGAAGTGGTGATGTTTTAGATTTTTAAAATTATAAATGAAAGTAAATAAATCCTTTTTAGAGACTTCATCTTGATGATTTGATAAGGATCAGATAAATGAAATCAGAATAGAAAATCAAAGACATCCATAAAATATCTTCACTACACCCAGGAATCACACACGAGTTGCAGTATTTTCTCTCTAGATTATAAACTGGTTAGAGGATGGGGTGGATTTTATTTTCACTCTCGTATATTCATATCCACATACATCTCCACCCCCGCCAACACTGCTCTTAGTAGTCGTTCAATAAATATTTTTGAATGAATGAATGGCTTTTGTAAATATGAGCCAAGCTTTACTGTTACCACAAGGGGAAAAAATGTTTCTGGCATACGTCTGCCCTATCCCACATTATTCTTCCATTGCTAGTTCCATGTGAAAAAGAAAGATCTCAAAGGGATGGTGACTTATTTAGTGGCCTAGTTATATACTTAGAGTTTACAAGGCATATACCATTGTTTAACATAATCTGCTCACTTCTGCCATAGACATATCCATCAGGACTTCCAAGAAATTAATTTTTTGTTGTAAAACATGGTTTTACCTCTTCTCGAGGGCTTGCTTTATTTAAATCTGGAGGGTCAGAAAAAAGTGATCAAAGAGAAAGATTTTTTTTTTCCTTCTGGCTCCTGTTCTTCTAACCCACTCTCTACATTTTTTAGTGTTAAAAAAATGTTTCTGTGACGAGACATCCAGTGGGCCAGATTACCTGAGAGGGTCAGATTGATAGTAGCTTTGCTGTCCCAATGCTGATTGACCTTCTGGGATGAAAGAAGTTCCACAAATAAATTTTGTAATTCTAAGCAAGGCAAGTACTCTCGGGGTGATTTGTCCAACCATTTTAACACTGTTACATACCTTTTCAGTGCCCAGTTTCTATGTTAAAAAGTTGGTAACTCGGGGCCGGCGCTGTGGTGTAGCGGTTAAGTGCGGGCGCTCTGATGCTGGCAGCCCGGGTTCAGATCCCATGCGCTCACTGATGCACCACTTGTCAGGCCATGCTGTGGCGGCGTCCCACATAAAGTGGAGGAAGATGGGCACAGATGTTAGCTCAGGGCCAGTCTTCCTTGGCAAGAAGAGGAGGATTGGCATGGATGTTAGCTCAGGGCTGATCTTCCTCACAAAAAAAATTAAAAAATTTAAAAAAAAAAGAGTTGGTAACAACCCACATGAAAGAAAAATTCAACTGTGACAAAGGAAGGAAAGAAAAAAAAGTCCGTATCAAATATATGTCTTAGTGAGGATATTTGAGAAAGAAGAGTCACCTGAACAGGTATGAACAGCATCTCATCATCATAGCACCCCAGGGACTACTAAGCATGTGATTTCTTGTGATACATTCTCACATTTCCCCAGGGACTTTCAAACTGAAGAGACAAGCTAGAGGGTTCACACATCTACTGCATCCAGGCATCTGTGGTAGGTAATATAATGGCCCCACAAAGATGTGCATGTCCTAATTCCTGGACCTTTTCATATGTTACCTTATGTGGCACAAGGAACTTTGCAGATGTGTGTAAGATTAAGGACCTTGAGACGTGGAAGTCATCCTAGATTATCCGAATGAGCCCAACATAATCACAAAGGTCTTTAAAAGTGGGAGAGGGATTGGGGCCAGCACCATGGCATAGTCATTAAGTTCAGTGCTCCCCTTCAGTGGCCTGGGTTCACGGGTTCAGATCCCAGGCGTGGACCTATACCACTCGTCAGCCAAGCTGTGGTGGCGTCCTACATACAAAATAGAGGAGGATTGGCACAGATGTTAACTAAGGGTGAATCTTTGTCAACAACAACAACAAAAAAAAGTGGAAGAAGGAAGCAGCAGAGTCAGAGAAACAAGACCTGAGAATTCAACCTGCCTTTGCTGGCTTTGAAGATGGAAGGTGGCCCAGAGCCAAGGAATACAGGTGGCCTCCAACAGCTTGGAAAAGCAAGGAAATAGATTCTCCTCTAGAGCCTCCAGAAAGGAATGCAGCCCCACTAACATCTTGGACTTTTCACATCTGGAACTGTAAAAAAATATATTTGTGTTGCCTTAGATGGCTAAGTTTATGATAATTTGCTACAACAGCAGTAGGAAACTAATGGAGTGTTTCTTCAGGGTTTCTCTCTGACCTGTCTCCTTCTGAAATGAGCTTCTGTTGTGAGAGGGAGCACTTGGCCCTGCAGCCTCACTGCTCTGCGTGCTGGAGTTTACGCTAATTCATGACCTTTCCTCTCTGCCCCAACGAAATGCCATGCAAGAAGCGAGAACGCTTGAGGACTATCTCATTAGTTGTTAGGGGTCTGAAACTTGATGCAAAAGGTCCTAAAACCTGTAACTAAGAAGTGATTTGAGGCACTTTGCAACTTCATGCTAAAAGGCTATTTGTGTGCTAAATTAATAGTGCAGTAACAGTAACTGTCAGGGCAAAAGCTGAAATATGAACTTCAGTACCTCAAACATGCAGACATTGGCCTGGCTGATATGACATCTTTGGCCTTAAAGATTTTTTTGCAACTCAACTTATTTGCATTTCTGCCTTAAGCTTTTAAAAGAAAGTATTCTATTATTTATAGAGGGCATAATAGGGGAGCCCTCCAGGATTATTGAATGTAAACCTGGATAGAAAGTGAGTGTATCCACAGAATAAAATAACTCCTTAGGAACTGTCTGTTCTCATGTCCAAGAAAGATGATTTACTTCTGGGGATAATAAGGATTTCGGATTCCTTTCAGAAAATTTCAGATTAACTGCTTACATTTGGGAGACTTACTTAAGCTTTAGGTTAGCACTTACAACAAAATGTGAAATCAAGGTAAAAGAAAATTTTTATTTTTAATCCAAAAATGGAGCAGAGGACCTTTTCACTTCACAGAAGATCCTCACTCCATTACCCTTGCCAGATATTTTAATTCCCTCTGGCTTTAATATTATCAGGTGTTCATAGCTGGTCCTTAATGGGAACACTTTGTTTCTTGTTCTATATCAGTTTTATTAACTAAATGCTGATGCATTAGAATTTAATGTGTTCTTCTTGAAGTCCAGGTCAAAGGAAGATTGAGGCAAAAGACAAGAATGAGAAAGAATTATTGGTGAAAGGAGCTTGTTTCTTTTTGGTGGCTGTCCCCATTTGGCCTTCCCATGGATATTGGTCACTGCCTGGTCTGTCACAAGACAGCAGCACTGGGCCTGGGCAATTGATGAATCACAGCAGCCCTGAACCTCCATGAATTACACTATCCTTACCCAACAAGGAAACACTATCTAAGAAGCGCTTATGGTGCTCTATGACCTCCAGTGCCCCACTTAGCTTTACATTCCACGTCTGAATGGAAATTTGGATGAAATGATGCCTGTTTTACCTACCAAGTACATTGTACATAACCACAAATCATCAAAGAACAGCTATCCTGACCTACAACATATTTGGATATGATTAGAAATAAAAAAGGAATATTTTGTCACGTGCTGGATTTTTTAGAGTTAATATAAAGGCAGATGTCCAAAGTTAGGGATGCCTTTAGTGCTTACATATTTTCAATTCTTTTTCCCACACTGGTTACATGTTTTATAAATCATCCTCTTCTTCATGATATAGATATGGAAAAATCTCACTCAGTACCTGAGTTTTTAAAAATGCATACATGATCACACAGCTACCAAAGCATAAAGATCAAAAATGCTAACATAATGTATAAAGTGTGAGGAGAGAAAGCCTGTGTGTTTTCAGTCCAGTAAATGATGAATGTGTAACAGAGAGGCATGAACTAAAAGAGCTTTGACAAATGAATTTTCTTAGAAATCAATGACTGGATAAGCAGGGCAAGATTTATCAAAAGCATAAGAAGTGTGACAAGTGGTTTGCCTTTTCTATTTTTAAAAATAAAGAGTTCATTTGATTTGTATATTTAAATTCAAATTTAAAAAAATATTGGTTTTATGCTATTAGTATTAATTTATGCTATTAATTTATTAATTTATGCTGTTAGTATATGCTAAGTAGAATTGGTTTTTTCAGTACTGATGGCATGATTTAATTATGTTTTAGGATGTGTAGCTTATCAATGATGCCAATGATGAGATGTCAAATTTATATAAGAAAGCATAATTTTCTTGCCTTTTTCAAGGAAGTTTTGTTCCCTCTTAAATAGCAAGATTTTCTTATTCCAGTTAACTTTTTCTATACTCTACCTAAAATAATACTTAATGGAAGGAGTCTAGTTATATTTAACCAAAATCAAGTAAATATACATATAAGTTTAAATTGCTTTAAAGATAATGAGTTCTTGTTTTCCTATTCCTGCCCCCTTATAAATCATAATACAAGATTTACTAGATCTTTCCTAGCAATCCCCAATACTAAACAAGCTGTCTGTGGGTCTCACTCTAGTTAGATTCACATTTACAGAGACAGTGCTGTGTCCCGGTAGCAGTAGTAGATATTGCTTCCGATAGTACTGATTTCAGTGGCATAGGGGACGCGGCCCAGTAAATGGAAGGGCAGAGGAGAATGAAATTTTTAATAGCTTTGCTTGTGTGGTACTTTGTCTGAAAGAATCACTGTTGCACTTTCCATTTGTTGCCATTTTCCTTTTTCATTTTGAATCGCGGAGCCAGGCTCATCTGTGTGCTGAGGGGAGGAAGAGGGATGACCTCAGAAATGTCAGAATTATTATGAACAACAGACTAAATTTGGATAGGTGGATGATAGTGTTTCATCAGTCTGTTTAAATGCTGGCTGTGGGGTAGGGACCTGAAACAATAATAATAAGTTTTTCAAATTTTGCAAGAGGCAAAATATGTGATACAAAAGATGTGGCTTCTTCCCAGCATAAACCATGTGGTGTGGTAGAAGCAGACGCCATGAGGAATGAGGAACTCTGCGCAGACCTAAATGTGATCTCACTTCTGCCCCTTCCTACTTGTGACCTCAGGCAGGGCACACGGTCCCTCTGAGATTCACTTTTCTCTTCTCTAAAATGAAATCATACCACCCTTCTCATGGGGCTGTTGAGAAGATTAATAAGAGAGTATATGCAAAGTGCTAGGCTCCATGAGTGCCAATTTGCCCTTTCTCTCTTTCTTCTGCTTTATTTTAGCATTGCAAATAATTTACACTAACAGGTGATCAAGAACTTGTCCCAAGGCCCCTTGTGAGAACCTGGCCTAACCCCACAGGGCTAAGAGACCTAGTAGATGGAGTCTTTAGTTCACTGTGGTGGGTTCATTCCTGTTTCTTCCTGCTGAACAAGTTCCTGGGCAGACCCAGGAGAGGTCTGGACAGGCACTGGGAATAGTCAGTGGTGCTTGCCCACATTTGCTTACCTGTGGATTTGAGGTCAGTAGTCTACTAGTCTAGACACAATGCTGTAAGATGAACTTCTCTATCTGACACAATGGTGTCCAGAATCCCAACTGCTTGACCCTGGGTTGCAAGTGGTGACTATAAGCAGTTGTCCAAGATGACATGTTTTGGCAAATGGTTCATAGCCAACAGTTAGACAACCCTCAATGCACACCCCTAAGACATGAATCTAGATGCTTTCACTCAGATGATTTATCCTGTTTGTTTGGGGACAGTGGAGTTTTCCTGGAACTGGGTCACCAGTTCAGCCTTATTTCAGGACAGGCAGTAGGCATTATGTCAAATGCTTACTCAAGACCTAAGATAGGTGAAGGAAATAAGTTTCTTCTTACATGACAACTCATCAACTCATCTAGATAGCTGTGTGAAGAAGAATTCCGAGGCTTCTTCTGGGTTCTACATAACCGTGTGCCTTGGTCAGTGATGATGTATGCTGTGGGTACTGGAGAGGGTTGCTGGGGCACACATGACAGAGCTGCAAACCTTACTCTCTGGGAATCCTCAAAGTGATGCTTTAGTTCAATATGGACACAGACTATTGTTCAACAGATGGCCATATCCACACACATAGAGTCCTGTGTGATGATTAATTCCTTCAGCTGGGTGACAACACCATGAACCCAACATCCAAAGACAATCTCAGTCTCTGGTCAACACTGCAAGAGGTTCTGCACTCCCTAATAGTTTTGAATGTCACCAAGAATATACATTCCTGGACACTACCTGGTCCCTCACAACCTTATAATTTCAGGGATTTGGGGGCTTGTCCAGTATCACTTGAAATCACTGAAAGCCAAGGCCAGCTTCTGGTGCTTTCCCCGTCACGTCCAGCAGCCTCGCTCAGCAAGCACACGTACTGGAGTACAAAAGAAAACAAAATGAACCGTTCCTAACACAGAAATCCCAGGGCTTTGAAATATATTTAGACTTTTCAGGCCAAACTCTGCCTGCCTTCTATCCCTCTGCCTGAGCTATTGATCTTCCACCAGGTACATGTATTCAGGATCAGTCAAAGATGGCATCCTGTGGAGAACTTAATGAAAGAAGTCTACAGAAGGGCCTCATCTACCCGTCTACTGTCTCTCCTCCTTGTCAAGAGCAGAAGCAAGCAGGTGCATCTGTGCAATAAGCACCAGGGGTTAAATAAAATCATTATCCAAAATCAATACCTGTCCATTGACTCCTGGCTTGCTGTATTAGCACAGGTGAAGGTGAACCACAGTTTATACCAAACAGAGATTCCTGAGAACATATCACTGCTCATAATCATGAAAAAAAGATGAAAGATCCTGCTTTGAACTTATTATGGCCATTTTGAATATATATTAAGGCAACTCAGCCTTTTCTGATCATGATTATATTAGGCTGTTGCATAATCTGATTGTTGGGTGACTTTATTTTTCTTCCTATGACTCATCCAAACTATACAGTACTAGTCCCACTATGAAGACACAAACTTGATACCCAGGTCAGGAAGTATGCATTTGACTTTGCTTTAGTAGAATTCTGGCACACGGAGGTCTTGTGTCCTTTGATTGGTCCAGTTCTGTATTGGAAGCATCCACAGTTCTCCACCTGGCCCATCTCTCTCTAACTCAATAACTTTCAAATAAATTTTAACCTCAGAACTCTTTGTACTTTTTTTCCCCAAAGGAAATTTCACCAAGAATTCTGTATTAGTTTCTTAAGGGTGCTGTAACAAAGTACCACAAACTGAGTGGCTTAAACAGTAGAAACTTATTATCTTACAGTTCTGGAAGCTAAAAGTCTAAAATCAAGGTGTAGGCAGGGTTGGTTTCTTTTGAGGGTTACCAGGGAGAATCTATTCCATGCCTCTCTCCTGGCTTTTGTTATTAGCTGACTATCTTGGTCATTTCTTGGCTTGTAGAAGCATCACTCCATCTCTACCTTCATCATCATATAGCATTCTCCCTGTGTACATCTGTCTGTGTGTCCAAATTTCTCCTTTTTATAAGGACACCAGACATATTGGATTAGAGCCCACTCTAATGACCTCACTTTAATCTGCAAAGACCCTATTTCCAAATAAGGTCACATTCAGAGGCACTAGGGGTTAGGACTTCAGCATCTTTTGAGGGGACACAATTCAACCAGAAACAAATCTCAATTATAAAACATAAAGGGGAATCTGCTTACCATGAAGTGGGGGGAGAGGGCTTCTCTGCCTTTGCCTTCCTCTCCTTTTCGTTCCTCCTCCTTCCTCTTTCTTGACGTTTCTCCTGAAACACCTGAGCTTCACAAAAACACAGTTTTAAAAATCACTGCTCCAACAAACAGGTGTGCAACAATCAGATATTTCAGTAGTTTTCAGAGGTCTAGCAAGAGTTAAGCCTTGCAATTATCACTTTGTATACTTACACAATGCAACTTATACAATATGTATACTTATACAATTGTATACATATGGATACACACACAAGGATGGACAACTGTATACTTATACAATTTTAAACTTATACAATGTTATATATCAATTATATCTCAATAAAGCTGGAAAAAATTAAAAATAAAAATAAAAGAGTTAAGCCTTGCTTGCATAGGCTTACCAATTGCATTGGTAAAATCGCATAACAATTGGTTAACCGATTGGTTAAATTGCATACCAATTTAACATTAATTCAGTCTTAAACAACTCAGACCTGTGACTTGTTTTCCCTGTAGAAAGCAACTCCTGGGAGGGAGCGCCGGAAGGCTGTGAAGCCCACGGGAAGAGTGTAATGGAATTGTCTCTGTCTGAATGTCATCTCTGTAGAGTCTAACTACATTGCTTGGGAGAAGGAGCTGTTTTCCATCAAACTCTCACCATCAATTCACAAAATGCTGGTGGCACTTTCTGGTGGGAACCAAACCTTTCACTAGCCATTAGCACAAACCAGCAGAACCTCAATGACATGCACAAGTCAACCAAGAACAGATTGATTTACTGGACCTCTTCTTTCCTCTCGCTGGCAGATCCAGTAACTACCCAAATCGCAGAGCCAGGAAGCCAATTCTAAACCCCCTGCATTTTAATTTCTGCAGGCCTCCAGCTACCCAATTGCCTGCTATACGTGCAGAATTTGTCCACCTTGCAGTCCAGGCCTGACTGTCTATTGTTCACCTTGGAGTAGCAAAAAGCAGATAGGAGCAGCTGCTAGCCCCAGAAGAGCACTCATCAGTGAAGCCCCCACACCTCAAATCATCAGCCTCCATTACCTCCATCCTGTGTCCACATTGCTCTTCAGGAACACTGGTTTCTATTGAATTCTTCATGATTGTACTGGGAAAATATCCTCATTCTGTGGCTACTGAGAAATCTATATTTGTGCCTATATTTGTGCCGTTAAGAAGGATGGACTGGAAGCACTCTTCTGCCAAAATCACAGAATGTAATCACAAATATCTTCTCTAAACCTTTTGTAATCCATCCCAATTATATTAGTGGATAAACCAAATGCTCCATCATTTCTACTCTAAAGGGACATATGCCTCCCTAAAAAATCATGCAATAAAAACCACAAGGCTTATGGGGAGAGTGGGGTCAGGAGAACATCACTCAAAAACTTCATCAATGACATACAAAAAAATAGGAAGCCATTAAAGGTGGTAGCACAGTTTTGCACATATTAAGTGGCTAATAAATACATAATTATTACAATATGGTATTTCACCTTGAAAAAGATCTGCATTTTGCTTGCAAAAGGGGATGATGGAAGAGTTTCAGCTTGTGAGTGATTGTGAAGAGATGGAAAAAACTTGTCTGAAATATGATGGAAAATTGTAACTCTAGGTGAAGAGGAGCTTGGCTCATAACACATAGTGGTGGACCAGGGTAGCTGGTAGATGTTTGAGGTGCGCTTGTGTGTACATTTTGTGTGTTCTTACACAACTCGGTTCAGCTAGGTGCAGTTTTCTGTGTTCACCTATTATTTCTCATGGACAAATCAGGCATAAGTAAATGCGAAATTTGAGTTATGTTCAAATCGTTCCCTAGTATATCAATCACAGTGGGACCAATTCACATTTTCAAAGCAAGCATTATAGCAGAACTGACTGTAGTTATAGGCACACCTTCAATTTATACCATCTGTCAGAGAAAATCAGGCTAGCTTCTTCAAGCACTCCCATCATCTACCCCCAGGACATCCCTTGGCATATTAATCACCAATTTTGTCCTTGTTGCTTTTTAGCACCAAATGCTCTCTGCCCCTAGACCATTCTAAGGTCAGGGAGCAAACACATCTAGATGATGCAGACTGACTAACAGTAAACTCTAAGAAAGTCCTTGAGATAGGAAACCAGATGTGGTTGTCCATTTCATGCCTACATTAGACTAGCTGACTACAAAACTGGTAGGAGGCCAACTTCATCAAATTTTTTTAAGAATTTCAAAAATTATCCCAGAATATAGAATCTAGCTCCCAGGTAACCTCGTGGTTGATCTCAGATTTTCCTTTTCTTCTTTAATGGCGCTGAACACCATATAGAGTGTCCCACTCAACATTTTAATCCACACAACACAGATAGAGCAAGTTGTTATGGAGGCTCTGAGGAATAGCAGAGATTGTTATGTTATCCAATGTGATATCCCCGCACCACCACCATGGGAGGCCCGAATTTGCTCAGACACCACCTAGCCACAGACATAGACACAGAGGCCTCCTGTGAGAATGACAGCCTATCCCTGCTATTGGGGAACTCAATCAACTGTAAGATGGTAGGTAGAGTTGGCTGAGTCAATCGTTGGGCTGTCTCCAAAGAGCAAAAACTTG